>NC_031991.1:20742296-20826251 GCF_001879085.1 Nicotiana attenuata | reverse complement strand
GGGGTAAAGCTGTACTTGAGGCTTAAGTTGTGTGCAAGGCATTGAGGTAAGTGTTTGGTCTAACCCTAGCTTGAGGGACTAGGAGTTGAGTCTTATTTGCTAATTGCTTCTTGTTGAGTACGACGTATAGGCATGGTGACGAGTATCTGTACGTTGGTGTCTAGCATGACCGTGAGTCTTTAAATTGTGAATATCTTGACTTCGTTGTATTTCTCTTGTCTCTGTGATGATCCCTATTTGTTGTGAAAAGCTTGTGATAGGAAATTTTGACCTATGAACAACGAGGAGCATTGGCTCAAGATATATTTCAACTGTGAACGTATATGAAATGGTTGAACCCTTTGGAGCATTGGCTCAAGTGGTAAAGTGAGATATGAAATAAAAGTGAAAGGAAGAGAAAGAGTATTTAAATTGTTCCCTTGCCGGGATATTGTTGTTTATTGATTATTTTCCCTTGCCGGGATGTTGAGATTATTGATGTTGTACCCTTTCCGGGATTTAATTGTTCAATTGTGTTCCCTTGCCGGGATTTCTTTTATTATTTTGTTTATTCCCTTGCCCCTTGTTTGTGATTGTTGTTTGGGTGAGGAAGAGTGTTAAAGCACGAAGGGTGATGCCGTGCATTGTTTGTTTGTTGTGAGGAAAGAGTGTAAAGCACGAAGGGTGATGCCGTGCATTGTTTGCTTATTGTGAGGGAAGAGAGTAAAGCACGAAGGGTGATGCCGTGCCGCACGATGTACCATTCCGTGCTGATTCTATTGATTATATGTGAGGAAAGAGAGTAAAAGCACGAAGGGTGATGCCGTGCACTTGTTGCTTTCTGTTTCTTTATTAATGTCTGAGTTGTGTTATTTCCTTCGTTACTGGACGACATTTACTTGAAATTGTTATTCTCCCTCATAGCATGCTCCCCCTCCCATATTAATTGCTTGTCTCTGTATTTTGATTCCGCTGTATATGTATATATAACTGCACAGGTTTATGTGGTAGTCCGGTCTAGCCTCGTCACTACTTCGCCGGGGTTAGACTAGGCACTTACCAGCACATGGGGTCGGTTGTGCTGATGCTACACTCTGTGCTCTTTTGCACAGATCCAGGTGTCGGGGCAGCTTACGGTGCGCAGCAGTAGTTAGGGAGCCGACCTTCAGTCCACGAGACTCCGAGGTAGCCTTGCTGGCGTCCGTGGGCCCGGCGTCTCTTCTATCAGTTTTCATGTTCTGTTGACATTTGTATTCGAAACAGACTATGTCCTTTATTTCGAACTCTTATTTGTAGTAATCCTAGACAGTCAGTGTATTGTTGTGACACCAGATGTTGGGTAGAGACTTGTATTGGCTTTCTAGACGCTGTTTCTATATTTAGTTCAGACTTCCGCTAAATTTTACTCTTCGTTGTCTTTTTAACTGCTTATTCATTGATAATTTAATTGCTTAATCATGTATAAAACAAGATAGGTTAATGTTTGCAAAGGTTCTTGGCTTGCCTAGCTACCACGAATAGGCGCCATCACGACCCCCGAGAGTGGAAAATTCGGGTCGTGACAAAAAACTTCTACAGTGGAATTCTATGATCTACAACACCTTTGTAGGCAATGCAAACATTTGTGCCCAGTAAGATTGCATACCAAATAGTACAGTTTGAACTAGTTGAGTTCTTCTAGCATATGAGAGCTTTTTCGCAATCCATGAAGTAACTCTGGCTATGATTCTATCAATAAGAGGCTTCGACTGGATCAAACTAAGTTTCTTTGTTGACAAGGAAATACCCAGGTACTTGAAAGGTAGTTCCCCATACACGAACCCCAATTTTGAGACAATTCTATCTCTAATAGGCTGGGGAAATCCTCCAAAATATACAGAGCTTTTACTCATATTGGCATGTAGTCCTAATGCTTTGGAGAACTGTTTAAAATAGCTTTGTAATGATATTATTGAACTTTAATCCCCTCTTGCAAACAACAGAAGGTCATGAACAAAGCTTAAATGTGTTATCCCTAGTATTGCATAGCTTGGGTCATACATAAACTTCTTATCGTGTTTAGGTCCATTCAATTTCCTACTCAAGTACTCCATAGAAATGGCAAAGAGGAAAGGTGAAATATGGTCACCTTGCCTTATACCTTTGGCTGCAGAGAAAGGTTTAGTGGTTGTTTCATTTACCGGGATAGTATAGCTGATAGTTTTGACACATTGCATGATCCAAGATATGTATCTATCTGGGAAATCTAGCTCCTACATAACCTGCTCCAAGAAAACCAACTCAATAGAATCATATGCCTTCTGTAAGTTAATTTTAATCATGACTATATCTGATATGTGCTTTCTGGTATACCCTTTGACTAATGCATGCGCTAGGATAATATTATCAGCAATTCACCTTCCTGGGATAAATCATGTTTGTGCTTCAAATATCACATGAGATATAACCTTCTGTAGCCTGGCAGTCAACGCCTTAGAGATAATCTTATAGAGTATTGACCAATAAGCTATTGGCATGTATTCTTTCACTGTGCTAGGATTTGAAACCTTAGGAATAAAAGTGATCATTGTGTAGTTAATAGGAGTATACATCTTCCCAGATTCAAAAAACTTTATAACTGCATCACTTATCTCTTTCTTCGCTATGTGCCAAACGTTCTTGAAAAAGTAAGCAATATAACCATCAATGCTCGGTGTTTTATCATCACCAATGGATACTAATGCTTCATTAATCTCTTTCTCAGTCACAGGTTCATATAACATAGTTCTATGTAACTGGTTCAATTTAGGGCCATTCCGCATTGTAAGTTTATCTACTGTTGGTAGTGCCTGAGTAGATGTTCCCATCAGTCCCTTATAGAAAGCTAGTATCTCCTTTTTAATGTCCTCAGGAGTCTGTCCAGTAAAGGATTTAAGTTCCACTATTTGCTTTTTGTTTTGTCTCTCTTTCACCACTATAGAGAAGTACTTAGTAGCACCACCAAGTTTGATCCAAGTAGCTCGAGCCTTATGGTGCATTACATTTTCATCAATGAGATCATTTTTCTAGATTAAAGATGGTTTCCTTTTCCAACTTTAGTAGATCATCTGTGCACTGACTGATTATTTGGTGTTGGATTAGTTGCAGGTCCATTCTTGCATTCTTAATTTTCTTGGTGATACCCTTATATTCCTCTTTATTTGGTTGTCTTAATGGCACCTTCATTGCTTTCAGCCTGTTCTATATATTCTGCATTTTATAGCCTTTTTGAGGTTGATCCTAAATTCTGCTTATTATGTCAAAGAATGATGTATGTTCAGTCCATTGAAAAACCTGAAGGGGGTTTTCATTTTCCTTTGTCTATATTGCAAGTTGAGTAGCATTGGGGAGTGGTCAGATATATTTGGCATATCATATTCAGTGATAACACTACCACATTGCATCATATATTTAAAATTTCCCAAACTTCTATCCAGTCTACAACATATACTATCAGTACCAAATTGATCGTTAGTCCATGTATAATATGCTTTTTTTCATGGTAATTCATCCATCATTAGCTCAGATACACACTCTAAAAAGTCTTGTGTTTCAGCATATGTCACAGGGTTACCTATTATTCTATCATTAGAAGTTAGAACAACATTAAAATCCCCAGTCATTAGTCAAGGCTTAGAGATACCCTGAGCTACTTCCTATAACGCACTCCACAAAGGCTTCCTTTGGTCAATGTTGTTAAAGACATAGACCACAATTAGAAAGCAATCCACCAAACTATTAATCCCTCTTATATGACAATGGATGAACTGATTGTCTGACTTGAGGTAACTATAAAAGTTTTAGGATCCCAAACTAGCCAAATTCTCCCATTAGCTGCAACTCGGTAGTTATTCAAAGCTTCCCATCTTGGTATAATATTTCTGTTGATTGCATGAAATTTGTGCTCTTTAACCCTTGTTTCAATTCCAGCCTGTTTGATTTTCTTTGCTTGGTATAACTCCTCAATTCCTTTTGTCTATACCTCTTATTCACTCCCCTAATATTTCAGAATAACCAAGTCATTGGTTATTATTAGGGTCCCCTCCTCTTTCTCTATGAGGTTCATTTTCTTCATAAATCCCATGTTGAAGAGCCCCAAATTCATTTTTAATTTTAATGGATCCCAAACTAGAGAAGTTTGTCAAGTTTAGTTCTGGACTCGCTCCTTTTTCTCTAGACATAGGCTTTGTCATGTAGTTTTTGTTAGCTTCTTGACTGTGTATCCTTAGCCCAGTACCATTGGCGTTTTGGGAAGGCTGCGTGCTAAGTTGGACTATGGTAGTAGTTTGGTCTAGTTGTGCCTTCTCAAGTGAAAACATTGCCTTGAGATGTGCTAGGTCCAACTTCCTTAAGAAGAAAGTTATTTGTTTCTATGCTAGTGGAGATCTCTTGGCTATGCCCTTGCTTCCTCCATACTTTTATAACTTTCTTTCCTGCTCTTTCCTTCTATTTTGATTGCCCTGTCGTCTTTTCACTTGATTTTGAGGTATGCATTTATGTCAAATGACCTGACATTGTTCACAAATCTCAGGTTTCCAATCATATGCAACCCCCTGCTGGAACATCTTTCCATTTGGATCTTTAACCTCAATTGTAGTGGGCAACCTCTTTGTAACATTTAGCTCAATCAGCATCCTTGTATAGAAAATTCTAGTTTGTTTAGCAGAACACTCATCAGTAAAAACAAGATTCCCAATGGCACTGGCAATTTTACTCAATGAATTTATTCCCCAATAGTTCATAGGAAAATTTTGAAATCTAACCCACAATGAAATTTCAGTAGGAAATTCTTCATTGAAGTCGAAATCAGGAGTCCAAGCCTTCAATATAGTGGGTCTACTACCATAGAGTAAGGTCCAGCATGATAAATCTCATTCAAATCAGTAATAGATTGAACTTTAACCACATAATATCCTTCATGCAAGTAGATGTCTAGTTCAACCACCTTCCAATTGCTATTTGTATATCTTTTCATTGAATTATATCCAGTCACCCCACCAATGAAGTAAGATATTAGGGCACGCCTCCACTTCTCTGTTTCTTTTTTCACTTCTTCCTTTTCTAACTCTACCGCCGGTTTTCCATCAATAATTTGGGGGGAGGTGGTGGGGGAGGGGGAATATAGGTGAGATTCATACCATTAGCAGTGGATCTATTCTTTTGAAAAAGGGACGCAAATGGTTTCTTCTGTGGTTCCCCTTCTGGTGCTTTAGGGTTCTCCTGTTCTGGATCGGGGCCTTTCTCTACAAGGGTTGGAATTGTTGGATTAGGGCTTTCTGTAGCTGGTTGCTGTGAAAATTTGCAATCACTGGAGATTCGAGCTCTAATCTGTCCATAATCTGTCTGCCTTGTGATGAGGAGCACTCTTTTTCCTAGGTTATCTCGATATTAATCTCTATAGTCTGTTGTTTTGGGGTCGTTACTTCTTTGCCGCCAGATCTGTTGGTTTGCATACGAGCACCTACTAAACTTCCGAAACTAACTATAGGCACTGTCTTAGGTCTTCCTCTTCCACTACCTTTTCCTCTCTCCATGGCAAAACACGCCTGCATCGGTTAACTAACATACGCCAACAGCATGGAACGAAGAGATAGAGAGAGAAAGTAGCTGCTCTCTTTTTAGTTAGATTTAGATGTTGTTTTGATAAATCTATTATGGCTATTTGTTTTATACAATGAATATTTATAATTTATTATCTAGTTTTAAGTTTTTAAATAATAACTTTATTTTATTGTCACTAGAGTATCATTTTTATAACTCTACGTATGTTTTAAGATAGTCATATTATAGGTGTAATGCATCTTTTGTATCTTTCATTTTTCAAGAAAAAAAATATGTTCTTCTGTATGGTTCATGCACATGCTAACATGTTCATAAAAAGATATATATTTTTCACTAATTTTATAATTTTCTTAAATCTTTACAATTTTACTATATTTTTATTTATTAATCTATAAAAATATTAAAAATTAAATACACACGAAGTTTACGCCCAGTGCCCCAGGGCTTTCATCTCGTCCCGTGTTAGATAAAATGCCTCGCCTCTCGCTCACGCCCTTTAAAATGCTTCCCATAAGTAAAACTGTAAGCTCATGAATTGTTAAAATATACCTAAATTAACAATTTCCAATATAAATAAGATTCAATTTTTACATCTCAATTAAGTAAAACCATAATTACGACCATACGCAAGTGAAATATGTTATTAATAATATGTGAAATAGATTTATGAAATAAAATATCATGAAATACTTGAATTAGTCATGCTAGAAATAGATTTATCAAATCTAATATTATAAATATTTTACCAAATGGGCTAAACTACCTGCCTATGAACAAGTCTAGAATGGCTATAAATACAGGTGAAAATGTATGACTTTTGACATAAAACAACGTATCACATTATTGTATTTTTATTGTAGAAGAAGATCTCTTATTGGTCAATGAGGTGCCAAAAATTTTGGTTGTCCTTTTACCTAATTTTTGGTGCCTTATTGATTCAATTAGAGGTTATTTTTCTTACCAAGGAAGATCAAAAGGTCGTCAATGTTGTGACCTACGACCTTTAGACTAGTAATTAGTAGTTGTTTGGTGGTATTGGTTGTTATTTGTTTGTTATACAAATCTTGGTTTTAATTGTTACTAAAAACTCATCCCAATTTTATATTAAGGTTGAATTCGTTTGTTTTCATTGTTTGACACATTTAGAAGGTTAGGAATTCATTGTCTCTTTAATACTGATATGTGGAAAAGTTCTTATATATTTTCAAATCTATTGATTTTCATGCTGTTTTTTATTAGATTTTGTGTTTCATAAATTCAAGCTCCGTATGGGGTATAGAACAAGTATTTCTATACATAGGAGTAATCAATTAATTCCTTATTTCTTTGTTTTATGCCATACGTGCGCAAATTCAATTTGGTTGGCTACATTTTTTGTTATTCAAAAACTTATGTATTGGCAAATGTTGGAGCGACATC
Organism: Nicotiana attenuata; assembly: GCF_001879085.1. NCBI lineage: Eukaryota > Viridiplantae > Streptophyta > Magnoliopsida > Solanales > Solanaceae > Nicotiana > Nicotiana attenuata. The sequence goes on along the minus strand of NC_031991.1, from coordinate 20,819,273 downwards.
CGAAAAAATTTTATGGTGTTAAATGATCAGAGCAAAGAAATAAAAGAAATTGAAAAGGTGATTAGATTTACCAACCAAAAATGCAAACTTTACTGAGTTTTGATCGACAGCTACCTTCCTTTAGATTTTCTTATTTTTCATATTGATTTAGAGGTGAGAGTTTCCCTTATTTTTCTTATGCATGCAACTCTAAGATATGTATGGTCAAACTTCTCTATAATAGTCTTGTATGTTCCGATATTTTTTGGATATTATAGTGAAGTGGTGTTATAGATTAAATATTTTATAACATAATATAAAAATTGGTTCCGAAAAAAACTTGACTTTTATAATGATGAAATATTGTTATACAGGTCTGATTGTACATCTTTTGGTATTAACAAACAAGAAATAGATAAAGTGTTACTTATAATATTCAGAAGGAATGGAGATCACAATACAAATTTTATCAGATTCTCATCATGTACCTCAATACAAAAGGTACATTCATGGGAAGTTTATATAATAGAGGATATTTGGCATCTTAGCAATACCTAGATGAATATTTTATTTTATTTTTATTAGTAGGAAATGGGATGGTTGCAGTGGAAGTCGTGATTATGTGTCCATAACTTTCGAAAAGAAAAAGGAAACTATCTATATATGATGGATTATTTAAATATGTTAATTTTTTTCTCATTCGGAAAATCTCTTAAAATCATAAATTTTTTGGCTAATTAAATATATGATTAAACTCATACCCTCATTTAACCAATTTACTGCATCAGTAGAAACTTTAAATTTCGGGGAAAAAAAGAAAAAAGATACTCGTGATTAAACTATGGCAACAAGATTAAAATGTTTGCCAACAGGAAAAAACTCATGGTCAAAAGTTTTATCATATAACAACGATAAAATTTTGTTGTCGCTATTACCTACAAATATATTACTGGAGTTGTTGCCGGTTTCATACTTCGTTGTAGTAGTAGTAATAATTAAGCTACTATCGCGGATTAAACTACACCAACAATAAAATATCAACTTAAATCGACAAACTATTATGGAGTCATCGAGACTATATATGGATCTATTTTGGAACTCACTGACAATTGAATCACCATCGCCGACACGCAAAAGCTAATTAATTCTGTATCAATAAACGAAGTAATTTCACTACTGATTCAACTATAAGTATTTGCAATTATATTTCTTTTTTTCCTTTTATGAGCTCATGATCTTCATCTTAATGATAAGATTTCCGTGATCTCAGCGTTGGGAAACGGACTTACTATAATTTTGAATATGGGTTCAATTAAATCTAACATTTTTTACGGATGCCAAAGATATTTTTGTAAGAATCATGAAACGTATTATAAATATTAAATTAGCGTACTCATAATTTCAAAGAACTTCCAACTTTGAACCTATAAAATTTAAATCTTGGATCTATCCCAATTTGAAAATATTTTTATTGATGTTTTCTTTTACATATATAAAGTCAGTACAAAACTATATATTCACAGATTCAGTGAAGGTACATTATTCCCGTTTGCAAAACAAAAAAGGAAAAAAAACAAAGGGAAAGAAAGGAAAGTGAAGTTACATATGTAGTGACATAACAAAAAGAACTAAAGGAAGCCAAAACACAAATTCAACATCCCCATTTTACTTGTAATAACCGTGGTGTCCGAACCTGCTTGTTAACCGTATTGTCTGGGCCACTAGCGCGTATTTTAGGGTTTGTTTTTGCCATAGCCATCATGATGAGAAGCCTTATGCCTATCCGCAAATCCATTAAACAAAGCCAAAGCATTGCTTGTAACTTGTGCAACATTAAGAACCTTAGCTTTGATTGTAGCCCTCACTTTACCACCCATTGAATACCCAGAATTCATCCCATCCAAGCAATCGAATGCATTAGTTAAAACAGTACTAAGCCAAGTTTGAACATTGCTTTGATGCCATACAAATGCTCTTTCACCATCTAAACTCAAATGTTGAAGCTCTTTAACAGAATTTGTAAGCTGAGAAACGCCATTGGAGATTTGTTCGAAACAATCGTACACTCCTTGATTATCCTTAGCTTTGGTTTGATTAAGTTCTTTGCATACCTTCATGAGGTAGTATTTTGTATATACAGCCCTAACTAAACTTACTTTCAAAGCAACTTGAGCTATTTCTTGAGGATCTTGTGATGTAGAATTTACATGGTTGGCTAGAGAAGTTATACATAATTTTGGATAACGAGTTTGCCTGCACTGTAACTCTACAAAAGTCTTAGTACGAGTATGTAAACGACTAGTACTACTCTCCGCTGCACACTTAACGGAGAATATCGATAGGACAAGAATCATAAGGCAAAGGTTGAGTTTCTCCATTGGTATGAATAATCGTGTTTTCTCTGACTGAATTAATACCAAACCAAACCAAATATTGTCGAAAATGTTTGAAGGGAATCAAGAATATACAAGGAATAAAAGGAGGTCTTGTGTAGAGAATGGCTCGAAAAAGTTTTGCTACGATATGTAAAGGGGGGCTTTAGGGTTTATATAAGGAGTTTTCACATGCAATAGCAGAGTTTGACTTTTTGTATTTTATTTTAAGTGTAGCATATGCACACATAAATGAGACGTGAGTGTTAATTACTTTACGATTACTAAGCTTCTGATTTATGAAATGTTTGCACGTGCAAGTAGCTTCCAAGAAGAAGGTGGTAGTCAGTCAAGTCAGGGTTCTAGCTAATAAAGAAAACCTAAATTCTTGATGCAACAATTTTCAACTTAAGCAACTTTTTTAAAGAGCTTGGTTCTTCACTCCACCATTTCAAAAGTGATTTGAGAATAAATCTGAATGTTTAGGCTTCTTGATCTTATTTCACAGGAAATGAATTCAATATACCTATATCTTTGACCAATAAGTCACGGCTGAGGAGGATTGAACATCAATTAACGTTTGATATCCTAGGGATGTAAGCTTTTGTTATTAATTCATAGGATATCAATTGCAAAAAATACAAATGGAATTTGTTTCCAAATATTTAACCACTACAGTTGCATAAGCACCTCCGGAATTCACAAGCCTTGGCTATTACAGAAATTTGTTTCCTAAGATAGTCAGTGATTACGGAGATAATCTGACTTACGTACACTAACAGTTAAAATTTTCAAGCAAATTAGTTGTTTTTATTAATTACCTATTAATGTTTGTCAAGGAATTCACATATAGTTGTTTATTAATTGATCTATTGATTATGTAAATACTTTTTGTAGTGCTAAAAACTTAAACTCTTATAGAAATTTTCTATTTGAAATAACAAAAGGATTTTATCAGTTGACGACCGCCCTAGATAGAACCTATTCTTTTGAGGTTATCTTTTTCTTTTGAAGGATCGACTTGACAGTATAGCTAGCTTTACGCTATTTGGTTGTCTGCGTTTGACCAGCTTATGCGAAACAGGCTCCCTAGTCGACGCCTGCGGCAACTTGTCTCCACAAAATTAACTATTATTATAGTTACAAAAGGGGATATCTATATTAATAAGGAAGAGTGTTGATCAACACGCATACTTGGTTAAAATAATTATAATGTTGCATAATGCAAGTACTAGAATTATCATACTATAAACTAGAGCTTCTTAATCAAGTGATTATACCTTTTTCATTTTAGTATATTTTTATAAAGGAAGCATATGATATAATTCAAGTTTCTTTATGTGGGTGCTTTGTCCACAATTTTCCCTTTCATTGCTTCTTTCAGATAAGACAATAAGAGAGGAAACACCAAATCTTATTAATTCTAGTCGAGAAGATTAGTAAAAGAATGAATCAAGAATGCTATATATTTCAGGAGCTAGAGTAATTAGCGATGAACAAATAAGAATTGTCTCAACAAACCTTTTCTGTTTTATCTACTGAACATAAGTTTCGAGGGTATACCAGGCGAGACTATGACTAATAACCTGTTTAGCCAAGCTTTTTGAAGGCTAAAATAATTCTTTTTCCAAGAAAAGTACTTTTCTGAAAATTGAAGTGTTTGGCCAACAGAAAAAAGTAGTTTTGAGATTTAGCAGAAGCAATTTTCTGTTGTTATGTCACGATCCGGAATTCCCACAGTCAGGAGCGTGATGGCGCCTAACATCATACTTGTTAGGCAAGCCAACGTTAGAGTTTTATTAGCCAATTTCCTTTACGTTTCAGTGATTAACAATAAACAAGCTAAAACAAGTGGAAATAAATGCGGAAGTAAGTAAATAGCCTCTTTGTTTATATACTATTACTATTACTACCTAGAAACCGGTGTCATAATCCACGAACGTTTTAAGATTATACTACAAGCATTTGTCCGAAAGAAAACTTCAACTGTTTACGAAATAAGGAAAACAACAAAGTTTGGGGTATAGAAGGGGACGCCAGGGCTTGCGGACGCAAACAGGACTACCTTGGGTCTCCAAGCAAGTGAATCCTAAAAGCCAACCTCTCGATCAGCACGAACCTGCTCCAAAATCTACACAGGAAGTACAGAGTGCAGTATCAGCATAACCGACCCCATGTACGGGTAAGTGCCGAGCCTAACCTCGACGAGGTAGAGACGAGGCTACGGCGAGGCATTTACAATAAAACCTGCATACAGTGTCTAATAGAAGCAGAAAAAAGGACAGGATAAAATAAAGCAGTAACTTGCAAAGAATGAATATAGTTCCCGAAGCTTATCATCAGTGCTCAGCTATTACCAATTCTTAAGTACAGTTTCAGACTACCGTTTCAGCTAACACAGTCAAGGAAAAATATGAACATAAAAGTTGTTGCGGCGTGCAACCCGATCCCACCATATCACAATAATTACAATCACAGTTCACCCTTATCTCACCACAATCCACCCTTATTACACATGCGGCGGCGTGCAACCCGATCCCACCGTATCACAATAATCACAATCACAGTTCACCTTTATCTCACCACAATCCACCGTTATTATACTTGTTGCGGCGCGTAACCTAATCCCACCATATCAATATCATTTACTCAGCAAGTACATAAATTACACAATTTAAATCACGTAACTCTTCACAAGGCTCAACTTCAAACCAAAGCATTTAGAAAGATTATACACTATGAGACTTTACACAAGTAATACTACTCAGCGAGACCAATCCACAATATGCCTTGAAAGTACCAATAGCCAGCTCAAACAACAATAGGAGACAACGAAGCTACGAAAGAACTAATACTTTCAACAAAGAGATACAATGTCTAGCACGTAGCAATTAGGCATGAAAATACAAGTAAAGCATGTAGCAGTTAAGGCAGTAAAAGACAATATAAGAAGAAGGGGAAGGAAACAAGCAAAAAAGATAAATTGGCGGCGCATAGATACTCGTCACCTCACCTATACACCGCTCACATGGATTTCATATAGAAAATAGGTCAAGGATTCATAATCCCTCGAGTAAAAGTTAGACACGACTCACTTACCTCACTTACCTCACTTACCTCGCTCTGCGGCGCATAGGTACTCGTCACCTCACCTCACTTACCTCGCTCCGCGGGCCACTCAATGCTCAATTATCGCTTTTCCCCTAGTATCCACCTCCAAACCACTCGTATCTAGCAACATTTAACTCAATAACATCAATTATTGCTAAAGGAACCAACTATAATGCACAAAATTTAGATTTCTCAAACTTTCCCCAAAAAGCCAAAAACCAACCCTGGGCCCGCTTGGACAAAACTCGAGGCTCGGACCAAAATCTATTCACCCATTCACCTCCGAGCCCGAGTAGGTAATTAGTTTCGAAATTCGACCCCAATTTAAGGTCTAAATCCCAATTTTCCAGAAATCCCTAATTCTAGCCAAACCCCTAATTTCTACCGTGGAAGTCCTAGATTTTAGGTTGGAAATTCATGAAATGTGATGGGAAATTGAAAGAAAGTGGGTTAGAATCACTTACCAAAGCTTTGGGGAAGGATTGGTTTTGGAAGAATCGCCTCTAGGGTTCTAGGATTTGAAAATTTGGAGAATGGGATAAAATTCCGTCTAACTTAAGTTTTTGAACAGTTGCAGGTGTCGCATTTCCGACCTGGGGTTCGCAAATCCGAACCCCGCAAATGCGAAAAAGGCTTCGCAAATGCGAAGATTGGCTGAACCTGCTGACCTCGCAAATGCGATCCAGTGTTTGCAAATGCGAACTGCCAGGATTGCAATTGCGATCAAAAACTTCGCTTATGCGAAGGTGTCCCTCCCTACCCACTGCTCGCAAATGCGATGGTCTCTTCACAATTGCGAGGCTTGCATTTGCGAGCCAGATCTCGCCAATGTGAAGTCTGCAGATCTGGTACATCAACTGCTGGTTTTTTCTAAGTTCAAAAACTCCGTAGCCTATCTGAAACTCACCCGAGCCCTCGGGGCTCCAAACCAAACATGCACACAAGTCTTAAAATATCATACGAACTTGCTTGCGCAATCATATCGCCAAAATAACACCTAGAACTACGAATTTAGCACCAAATCAAATGAAAATCTTAAGAACATTTTAAAATTTCTATTTTCTCAACCGGACGTCCGAATCACGTCAAACCAACTCCGTGTCTCACCAAATTTCACCAACAAGTCTTAAATATCATAATGAACATATACCGGGCTTTGGAACCGAAATACGGACCCGATACCAATGTGATCAAACATTAACCAAATTCTTAAAACCATCAAATTTTCAGTCTTTCAATTTTTAACAAAAATTCATATCTCGAGCTAGGGACCTTGATCGCTGCCAACTCCACACTACTATAAAGTAGGAAGAGAGGGGCGCAATAGCTTTTACCCGATTTGAGGGTCGGGATCGAATTCCTCAGAGAGCTAGAAATTGGAGCTGGGTATCTATCTAGACTAGAGTCGTGTAATTGTTCTAAATGTCACTTCCAACATTTTTGGGTTTTTCAATTATAAACTACTATTATCAAACTACTAATTGAAACTAGATTATGCTACGAGATAATTGCTAAAGTTGTATCTAATGGTAAGAAGGGCACTAGGGTCGTGACATCACCTAGGTGGCTAATTGACGGGTAGATGTTACTTAGGTTCGATTGACATAATTGGGGCTTATGCTATAACCGTTGCACAATTTTACCCACTCTCACATCTCTCGGTAGAGAGAGTGATTTTGCCCACTTGACTCTCTCGAGACCAAATGGGTAGGCAAATTAGATCAAGCAACTAGGGTTCAAGTAGGGTGATTACTCTCTCGAGGATTAACCCGTTAATTGGGACTATCATTTCTCGGAGTCCGTCCCAATTCCTTGTTGGGTCAATTTTGGAGACTTAGACTCTCTTTCTCAAGAAGAGTCAAATTCACAAAGCACAAAGCAGTGTTTGCAACCACCAATTTATAGATTAAAACATAAAATCAACCCAAATAGCAAACATCCATAGTCAATCTAACCCTAGATGGCACCACCCATCAATTGCCCACACTAGGGTTGAGCCACAACCCTAGCTAATGGGTTTAGCTACTCATGCTTGAAGGAGAAAATGAAGAAATAAATGAAGAACAAGACATATTAATTAAATACTAAATTAAAGTACAAGAATCTATCGTTAATTTGCAGCTAAGATGCCAAAAATGGCTACAAAATGAGTCTCACGAGCGCAGCCCAAAGTCTGGAAATAACTGATTACCTAAAAATGGTAAAATGTTCTATTTATACTAAGCTGGAAAAACTGGACAAAAATCCCCCTGCGGGGTTAGTGCGGGCCAGACTGAATGGACCGCGGCCGCACTGGGCTCCTTGACTTCAACTTTGGCTTCTCTAAACATGGACTCCGCGGACCGCGTAGAATGGACCACGACCGCGGAGGGAGTTGGCGCGGTCCGCACAATAACGACCACGGACCGCATGGAATTGTCTTGGCAAAATTGTAGTTCTCTGAATCTCTCGACCGCGGACCGCACAAAAGAATAGTGCGGCCGCGAAGCCCTGACCACGGGCCGCGTGATATGCACCGCGGCTGCGTTGCCTCTAGCCTGATTTTACCAACTCTCTGAACCACCTAGTGCAGCCGCATTCCACTTTGCGCGGTCCGCACTAGGCCCTTCTTCCCTTAGCTTTATTGGTCTTTGATACTTGAGCAGGTTTCACTCCTTTTTGAGCCGAGCTTTGACATTTCGTCACTTATCGATCAAACCTGCAAACAAGCACAACCTGTGAGCCTTTTGGGACTATTTTGTACAAATATATGATCAAAGCATAGGCAAGTAGGGGCATAAAACATGTTAAAATCCTAACTTATTAACTCCCCCAAACTTAAACCTTTGCTTGTCCTCAAGCAACCAAAATAAGATCCACCCCTTAAAGGAAAGTCCAAGTATTTTCAGCTGTCCTAAAGTATCCTCAACAAGCATCAATTGGGACTAACAATTGCCCCCAATACGAATGAATCATTACAACTTTTAACCTTTGAAAAACGATGGATCAAGTGTGATACAAGAGCATCAAGAGTTGACTCAACACATCAACGAACTCTTTCACTTACTTTGGTCATTGTGGAACCCAAACTCACACATCCTCAACTATCCCTAGGCAAACCTCACCTTTTTAGAGTATTGACACACAAATCGAGGTTAATGGGAATTCACTCATCTCTCTCAAGAAAAGGTCGCAAGTCCGGCTCTAAGTACCATATGTTTGCCCCTTATGTAAGTATCCACTAATGTAAGCTTCATTCGAAACAAGATCATATAGGGCTTTTGTGGAGTCATTGTGAAGGTTTTTGGGTGAGGGTAGGACATGTTTTTTGTTCAAGTGGGTTCAATCTACCCTTAAGCACTTCTTTTGATTCATTTGACACAATTCACTTGACTATTTGAGTCATTTCACCTCTTCCAAGGGGTTAGAGAGACACATTGTCACTCTTTCTTATGCATTTCAATTCTTTTCTCCTTTTTCAATTTTTCCACACCTTTCTTTCTTTTACTTTTCTTGAATCCCTTTTTATTCTTTCTCACTTTGAGCATTCTTTTTGTCTTTTTGCTTCTCTTTCTTTTTCATTGCCCTTCCTTTTCTTCATTTTTGTGCCTCATACCACTTTGTTGTTATCCTCGTCTCTCCCCCAAACTTATGCTTTTGCCATGTGCTCAAGGAAAGATCAGGTGCCAAGGAGGGTATCTTTTAGAACAGGTATAGGCTTGTAACATGGTTCTTGAAAGAAAAAGGTCTAAGGCTCAAAAGGGTTAACTAGGGATCATATCAATGGTAGGCTATGGAATTTGTTCAACTATCATTTGGATCAAGGAGGGCCTATAATCACTGCTCAAGTCAAATTTCACTTAGGATTTCGCCTCAACAAACATTCAGCGCAAGTTCTAGACCAATGGCTCGGAACTTGGACTCGCAATTCGATTTCTCACCACAGAAAGCTAAGGGATTGCTAAAGACATCGAGTCGGGGGCCCACAACGACCTTAGATATGATTTGAGCACACAATGGTCCCTTAAGAAACACTTGATGATTATTGGCCAACGCAAAAGTCTCAAGGCCACGACTTTCACCATCCTAAACACAACAGTTTGTCTTTGACCATGGGATCAAAGGCAAATGTGCTAGGCCCAAGTGAAGCTTTGCTTTAGGTACCCTTAAATACAAACTACCAAAAACAAAAAAAAACAAAAATGGACTCAAACCCTTAAGAAGGTTGTCACGCCATCTATCATTGGGAAGAGCCACCCGGTTCACACAATACTCCACCTTTGGAAAGAACCGTGGCATTAAGAAAACCAAAGGTTTATCAAAAGCGTCAAAACAAAACAAAAAGCTACAAGCCTATATAAGAAGCTAAAACCGAAATTTTTTTACGAAAAATAGGAAATAGAATGAATATGTACAAACGGGGAATGAATATACAATGGGGGGGTGAATATATACAATAATGTAACTTTATATACAGACCCAAAAAGAAGATCAAAAGTACGATGAAAGCAACTAAAAGTAAAGTTATATACAGACCAACAGAAAATCAAAAGAAAGCATAAAATATTATTAATATTTACAGTCATCCAAAAATGAAGGGCGCACCCCCTTGAGTATAAAAGCTGGCATTGTCCCCAATGCCAACTAACAAAATAAACATCAAAAAGTATAGGGAAAGGATATGAAGACTCCCTAAGCCGTGTCTGTCTGCATGGGATCATCTGTGGTCCCCGAGTCCTCTGTATGCGCGGGAACCTCAGACTGGTTCCCGGTCTCCTGCTGCTCAGCTGCTGGGACTGAGGCCTGGAAAGGCTGAATATCAGGGGCATCCTGTGGCTGACTGGAGGAGGTCTCCGGTGGGTCTGCCAACTGGATGATCGCCTCATCTGCACTGGGGAGCTTCCTCTTCTTCCTAGGAAGCATCTGTGTCTGCTCCTGCTGTGGCTCTGCTGCTGGTGCTGCTGCTGGAGCTGGATCCTCAAATAATAAATCTAAAGGCAGCTGGTCTGCCTTCAGTCTCTCTACATCCGCCCTGAGCTCCTTCAGGGACTCCCTGGAAGCTCGTGTCTTGCGCTGCTTCTTGTGCTCCTTGGCAAGCCCTTTGAGAGCCTTGACATGTGAAGCCACTGCCTTCACCAACTCGGCCTAGGTGCTGAGGATCTTCTCCTGGTTATCAAGCAGCATCTTCAAAGCATCCTCTATAGACTGTGGGACCTGAACTGTCGGGATCGAATTCCTCAGAGAGCTAGAAATTGGAGCTGGGTATCTATCTAGACTAGAGTCGTGTAATTGTTCTAAATGTCACTTCCAACATTTTTGGGTTTTTCAATTATAAACTACTATATCCAAACTACTAATTGAAACTAGATTATGCTACGAGATAATTGCTAAAGTTGCATCTAATGGGAAGAAGGGCACTAGGGTCGTGACATCACCTAGGTGGCTAATTGACGGGTAGATGTTACTAAGGTTTGATTGACATAATTGGAGCTTATGCTATAACCCTTGCACAATTTTACCCACTCTTACACCACTCGGTAGAGAGAGTGATTTTGCCCACTTGACTCTCCCGAGACCAAATGGGTAGGCAAATTAGATCAAGCAACTAGGGTTCAAGTAGGGTGATTACTCTCTCGAGGTTTAACCCATTAATTGGGACTATCATTTCTCATGAGTCCATACCAATTCCTTGTTGGGTCAATTTTGGAGACTTAGACTCTCTTTCTCAAGAAGAGTCAAATCCACAAAGCACAAATCAGTGTTTGCAACCACCAATTTATAGATTAAAATATAAAATCAACCCAAATAGCAAACACCTATAGTCAATCTAACCCTAGATGGCAATACCCATCAATTACCCATACTAGGGTTGAGCCAAAACCCTAGCTAATGGGTTTAGCTACTCATGCTTGAAGGAGAAAATAAAGAAATAGATGAAGAACAAGACATATTAATTAAATACTAAATTAAAGTACAAGAATCTATCGTTAATTTGAAGCTAAGATGCCAAAAATGGCTACAAAATGAGTCTCACGAGCGCAGCCCAAAGTCTGGAAATAACTGATTACCTAAAAAATGGTAAAATGTTCTATTTATACTAAGCTGGAAAAACTGGACAAAAATACCCCTGCGGGGTCAGTGCGGGCAGCACTAAATGGACTGCGGCCGCACTGGGCTCCTTGACTTAAACTTTGGCTTCTCTGAACTTGGACTCCGCGAACCGCGTAGAATGGACCGCGGCCGCGGAGGGAGTTGGCGCGGTCCGCACAATAACGATCGCGGACGGCATGGCATTGTCTTGGAAAAATTGTAGTTCTCTGAATCTCTCGATCGCGGACCACACAAAAGAGTAGTGCGGCCGCGGAGCCCTGACCGCGGACCGCGTGATATGCACCGACCGCGTTGCCTCTAGCCTGATTTTACCAACTCTCTGAACCACCTAGTGCGGCCGCATTCCACTTTGCGCGGTCCGCACTAGGCCCTTCTTCCCTTAGCTTTCTTGGTCTTTGATACTTGAGCAGGTTTCACTCCTTTTTGAGCCGATCTTTGACATTTCGTCACTTGTCGATCAAACCTGCAAACAAGCACAACCTGTGAGCCTTTTGGGACTATTTTGTACAAATATATGATCAAAGCATAGGCAAGTAGGGGCATGAAACATGTTAAAATCCTAACTTATCAGACCTTGGAATTCGGTTCTAGGCATACGCCCAGGATATCATCACGGACCCACCGGGACCGTCAAAATACGGGTTCGGGTCCGTATACTCAAAACGTTGACCGAAGTCAACTAAAATCAACTATTATGGCAAAAATTATTATTTTCATCAACTTTCAACATAAAAGCTTTTCGGAAACACGTCCCAACTACGCACGCAAATCGAGGAGGGTGAAAATGAGCTTTTTAAGGCTTAAGAGCGCAGAATCGAGTTCTAAAACACCGGATGACCCTTTGGGTCATCACATTCTCTACCTCTAAAACAACCGTTCGTCCTCGAACGGAGGCTGGTAAAAAGGTGGGGATATCTGTTCCGCATATCGGACTCGTACTCCCAGGTAGCTGCCTCAATAGGCTGACCTCTCCACTGCAGTCGTACTGAAGGATAACTCTTCGACCTCAACTAACGAATCTGCTGGTCAAGAATAGCTACCGGCTCTTCCTTGTAGGTCAAATCCTTGTCCAACTGGACAGTGCTGAAGTCTAACACGTGGGATTCATCGCTGTGATACTTTCGAAGCATGGATACATGAAACGCCGGATGGACTGCTGATAAACCAGGTGACAATGCAAGTTTGTAAGCCACCTCTCCCACTCGCTCAAGGATCTCAAAAGGCCAGATATACCTAGGGGCTTGCCCTTCTTTCCAAACCTCATTACACCCTTCATGGGTGATACCCGAAGCAACACTCTCTCTCTGACCATAAATGCTATATCACGAACCCTACGGTTCTGCATAACTCTTCTGCTTGCATTGAGCTGTGCGAAGTGTATCCTGAATGATCTTAACCTTATCCAAGGCATCCTGTACGAAATCTGTACCCAATAACCGTGCCTCCCCCGGCTCAAACCATCCAACCGGCGATCGACATCGTCTACCATATAATGCCTCATAGGGAGCCATTTGGATGCTCGATTGATAGCTGTTGTTGTAGGCAAACTTCGCTAGCGGCAAGAACTGATCCTACGATCCTCCAAAGTCTATGATGTTCGTCCGTCTGATATCCTCCAAGATCTGAATAGTACGCTCGGACTGTCCGTCCATCTGAGGATGAAATGCTGTGCTCAACTCAACACGCATACCAACTCACGCTGTACTGCCCTCCAAAAGTGCGAGGTAAACTGCGTACCTCGATCAAAAATGATAGACACGGGCACACCATGAAGACGAATGATCTCACAGATATAAATCTCTGACAACCGCTCTGAAGAATAGGTAACTACCACAAGAATGAAATGCGCTAACTTGTTAGTCTATCCACAATAACCCAAACTTCATCGAACTTCCTCTGAGTCTGTGGGAGTCCAACAACGAAATCCATAGTGATACGCTCCCACTTCAGCTCAGGAATCTCTACCTTCCGAAGAAAACCACCAGGTCTCCGATGTTCGTACTTTACTTGCTGACAATTTAGACATCGAGATACATATGCAACAATATCCTTCTTCATCCTCCTCCACCAATAATCCTGCCGCAAGTCCTGATACATCTTCGCGGCGCCAGGATGAATAGAATACCGGGAACTGTGAGCCTCCTCTAGAATCAACTCACGAAGCCCATTCACATTAGGCACACAAACACGACCCTGCATCCTCAAAACTCCATACCGTACCGCACTGTGTCCCTAAGGACAAACAAATGAGGGTCATCATACTGTCGCTCCCTGATACGCTCAAACAAGGAAGACCGAACGACTGTTCAAGCTAAAACACGACTGGCTCAGAAACATCCAACCTCACGAACTGATTGGCTAGGCCCGAACATCTAATGCAAGCGGTCTCTCACCGACTAGAATGTACACAAGGCTGCCCATGCTAGCTGACTTTCTACTCAAAGCATCGGCCACCATATTGGCCTTCCCGGGATGATACAAGATGGTGATATCATAGTCTTTCAATAGCTCCAACCACCTCATCTGCCTCAAATTGAGCTCCTTTTGCTTGAACAAATATTGCAAACTCTTATGATCCGTGAACACCTCAGACGACACGCCATATAGATAGTGTCTCCAAATCTACACCGCGTGAACAATGGCTGCCAGCTCCAAATCATGAACAGCATAATTCTTCTCATGAAGCTTTAGCTGCCGTGAAGCATATGCAATAACCTTGCCACCCTACATCAATACCGCACCAAGTCCAATATGAGATGCGTCACAATATACCCTATAAGGCCCTGAACCTGTCAAAGCTGTCTTGAGCTTCTGAAAGCTCGCCTCACACTCGTCTGACCAACTGAATGGGGCACCCTTCTGGGTCAACCTGGTGAACGGGGCTGTTATAGATGAAAACCCCTCCACAAACCGACGGTAATAACCCGCCAATCTTAAGAAACTACAGATCTCTGAGGCTGAAGTGGGTCTAGACCAGTTCTTCACTGCCTCAATCTTCTTAGGATCCACCTGAATACACTCTACTAATACAACGTGACGCAAGAAAGCAACTGAACTCAACCAAAACTCGCATTTCGAAAACTTAGCATATAAGTGGCTGTCTCAAAGTTTGAAGAACGGTCCGAAGATGCTACTCATGCTGCTCTCGACTGCAGGAGTAGATCAAGATATCATCAATAAAAACAATCACAAAGGAATCCAGATAGGGCTTGAACACCCAGTTCATCAAATCCATGAATGCCGCAGGGGAATTTGTCAGCCCGAATGATATCACTAGGAACTCATAATGCCCATACCGAGTCCGAAAAGCTGTCTTAGGGACATCAGATCTCCTAATCCTCAAATGATGGTAGCCAGACCTCAAATCGATCTTCGAAAACACCTTGGCACCCTGAAGCTGATCAAATAAGTCATCAATCCTCGGTAATGGATACTTGTTCTTGATGTGACTTTGTTCAACTGCCGATAATCTATGAACATCCTCATCGACCCATCCTTCCTCTTTACAAACAACACGGGCGCACCCCAAGGGGAGATGCTAGGTCTAATAAAGCCCTTATCAAGCAAATCTAGCAACTGCTCCTTCAACTCTTTCAACTCTGGTGGGGCCATATGATATGGCGGAATAGAAATGGGCTGAGTTCCCGGAACCAAATCAATACAAAAGTCAATATCCCTGTCGAGTGGCATCCCCGGCAGATCTGTAGGAAACACTTATGGAAAATCACGGACAACTGGTACCGAATCCATAGAAGGAACCTCCACACTAGAATCACGGACATAAGCCAAATAAGCTAGACACCCCTTCTCGACCATACGCCGAGCCTTCATATAAGAGATAACCTTACTGGTAGAATGACCAGGAGTCCCCCTCCACTCTAATCGAGGCAACCCCGACAAGGCTAAGGTCACTGTCTTGGCGTGACAGTCCAATATAGCATGATAAGGTGACAGCCAATCCATCCTCAAATGACATCAAAATCGACCATATCGAGAAGTAGGAGCTCTACACTAGTCTCAAGACCCCCAATAATAACCACACACGAACGATAGACACAATCTACAACAATAGAATCCCCCATAGGTGTAGACACATATACAGGAGCACTCAAGGAATCACGAGGCACAACCAAATATGAAGCAAAGTAAGATGACACATAGAAACATGTAGACCTTGGATCAAATAGAACTGAAGCATCTCTACTACAAACTGAAACAATACCTCTGATAACAACATCGGATGACTCAGCCTCAGATCTGGCTAGAAAAGCATAACATTAGGGCTGGGCCCCACCACTCTGAACCATATCTCTAGGATGGCCTCCTGCTGGCTGGCCTCCACCTCTAGCGGCCTGGCCTCCACCTCTAACGGCCTGACCTCCACCTCTAGCGGTCTGACCTCTACCTCTGGCTCCCTGACCCCTACCTCTAGTTGGCTGAATGGGGTGTGCCGGAATCATGGCACGAGAACTTTGCTACTCTGGCGCAACGCCCAATAATCTCGGACAGCTCCTCCTGATATGCCCATAGCCACAACACTCGAAACATCTATCCTGATATTGTGGCCGTGGAAACTAAGATTGACCAGGACGGGCCGACTGACCACGGTAATAACTCCGAATAGGAGGTGCACTGATAGGAGCTGGTCGTGCACTGTAGGCTAGCTGATCCGAATAATGCATGTGAGGACCACGACCACCTGAAGCACCATGGAATGCCTGGAGTGCTGAATGAAACAGCCTGGGAGGATGGCCTCTACCGAAAGTACCTCGACCTCTAGATGAGGCCCCACTGAATCCATCGGAGTGACGCGGCCTCTTGTCAGACCCTTGACCACTCCCCTAAGCTAAACCATCTCAACTCGCCTGGTAATATTGGCTGCATCCTGGAAAGAAATCTCACTCCCAGTCTCCTTAGCCATCTGCAATCTGATAGGCTGAGCAAGTCCCTCAATAAACCTCCTCACCCCCTCTCTCTATCTCAGTAGGAAGAATGAGAATAGCATGATTGGCCAGATCGACCAATCGAGTCTCGTACAGAGTGACAGTCATAGAACCCTGCTGCAGACGCTCGAACTGCCTCCTATAGTCCTCTCTCTGAGTGATAGGAAGATACTTCTCAAGAAATAGCTGAGAGAACTGGTCCCAAGTAAGAGCCAGCGACCCAGCTGGTCCGGCCTACATATAATCCCTCCACCATTTCTTGGCGGATCCCGACAGACGAAATATAGCAAAGTCGACCCCATTGGCCTCCACTATCCCCATGTTCCGTAACACCTAGTGACAGTTGTTTAGATAGTCCTAGGGATCCTCTAAAAATGCACCACTATAGTGAACTGGAAAATCTTGGTAAACCTATCCAATCTTCACAAAGCCTCAGAAGACATGGCCGATCCATCACCGATCTGTGCTGCACACTTGGCGGAACTACCCCAACGGGCTGAGTTGCTGGAGTCTGAAACTGAGGAGCCATCTGCTCCGGAGTGTGGGTAGCGTGAGTCTGTGCTCCTCCCCCAGCTTGAGGGACAGCTGGTGCTACAGGAAATGTGTCGGCCTGTGCCACACTCTCCATGAGGCCCACTAGACGGACCAAAGCATCCTGAAGTACCGGGGTAGCGATCAAACCCTCTGTAACTTGAGCTGGCCCTGCTGGAACAGTCTGAGCTGAGCTGGAGCCTTCTCATCAAACTCTACCTGCGGCTCCGCTGCTGGTGTTGCTGCTCGGGCTCTGGGCTGAGCCTTGCTTCTGCCTCGGCCTTTGGCACGGCCTTGGCCTCGTCCCCTGCCCCTCGTAGGAGCTGCCACTGGGGGCTCTGGCTGCTGCTAAACTAAAGAAGCGGTACGTGTTCTCGCCATCTGCGAAAGAAAATGAGTAGAGAGTTCAATTAGCATTGAGAGAACAAGAGCAAGAATTTCCAGAAACATTTGGAACAATCCGTTTCGGAGCAGAAGAGCCGTTTTCAAGTAGTGTTCGATCGATTACGTATTAATCAATATTCGATTGATTGGTCTGAGGTTATCGACAAAAAAGATTTGTCAAAGCCACTTTATTTCTTTTTCTCCAAGTTGCTTTTCTTTTTATCCACGACAGAGAAGAATAGAAGTGAAATTGTTCCTAAACTCTATAGCCTCTGGGGATAAGCACAGACGTCTCCGTACCGATCACTCAGACTCACTAAGTTTGTTCGTGAATTGTGAGACCTAGGCAACCTAGTGCTCTGGTACCAACTTGTCATGACCCAGAATTCCCACCGCCGCGACTGTGATGGCGCCTAACATCACACTTGCAAGGCAAGCCAACGTTAGAGTTTTATTAGCCAATTTCCATTACATTTCAGTGATTAACAATAAACAAGCTAAAACAAGTTGAAATTAATGCGGAAGTAAGTAAATAGCCTCTTTGTTTATATACTATTACTATTACTACCCAAAAACTGGTATCACAATCCACGAACGTTCTAAGATTTTACTACAAGCATTTCTTCGAAAGAAAATTTCAACTGTTTATGAAATAAGGAAAACAACAAAGTTTGGGGTAAAGAAGGGGACGTCAGAGCCTGCGAAAGCCAACAGGACTACCTTGGATCTCCAACCAAGTGAATCCTATAGCCAACCTCTCGATCAGCACGAACCTGCTCCAAAATCTGCACAGGAAGTGCAGAGTGCAGTATCAGTATAACCGACCCCCTGTACTGGTAAGTGCCGAGCCTAACCTCGATGAGGTAGTGATGAGGCTACGACGGGGCATTTACAATATAACCTGCATATAGTGTATAATGAAAGCAGAAAGAAGGACAGGATAAATAAAGCAGTAACTTGCAAAGAATGAATATAGTTCTCGAAGCATATCATCAGTGCTCAGCTATTACCAATCCTTAAGTGCAGTTTCAGACGACCGTTTTAGCTAACACAGTCAAGGAAAAATATGAACATAAAGGTTGTTGCGGCGTGCAACCCGATCCCACCATATCACAATAATCACAATCACAGTTCACCCATATCTCACCACAATCGACCCTTATTACACTTGTTGCGGCGCGCAACCCAATCCAAACGTATCACAATATTCACAATCACAGTTCACCATTATCTTACCAAAATCCACCCTTATTACACCTCTTGCGGCGCGCAACCCGATCCCACCATATCAATATCATTTGCTCGGCAAGTACAAAAATTACACAATTCAAATCACGTAACTCTTCAAAAGGTCAACTTCAAACCAAAGCATTTAGAACGATTATACACTATGAGACTTTACGCAAGTAATACTACTCAGCGAGACCAATCCATAATATGCCTTGAAAGTACCAATAACCAGCTCAAACAACAATAGAAGACAACGAAGCTACGAAAGAACTAATACTTTCAACAAAGAGATACAATATCTAGCAGGTAGCAATTAGGCATGGAAATACAAGTAAAACGTGTAGCAGTTGAGGCAGGAAAAGACAATATACGAAGAATGGGAAGGAAATAGGCAAAACAGATAAATTGGTGTCGCATAGGTGCTCGTCACCTCACCTATACACTGCTCACATAGATTTCATATAGAAAATAGTTCTAGGATTCCTAATACCTCGAGTCAAAGTTAGGCACGACACTTACCTCGCTCCGCGGGCCACTCAATGCTCAATTCCCATTTTTCCTCTAGTATCCACGTCCAAACTACTCGTATCTAGCCACAATTAACTCAATAACATCAATTATTGCTAAAGGAACCAACTATAATGCATAAATTAAGATTTCTCAAACTTTCCCCCAAAGAGCCAAAAATCGACCCGGGCTTGCTTGGTCAAAACTCGAGGTTAGGACCAAAATCCATTCACCCATTCACCCCCGAGCCCCAGTATGTAATTAGTTTCGAAATCCGACCCCAGTTTGAGGTCTAAGTCCGAATTTCCCAAAAATCCCTAATTCTATCCAAACCCCCAACTTATACCATGGAAGACCTAGATTTTAGGTTGGAAATTCATGAAATGTGATAGGAAATTGAAAGAAAGTGGGTTAGGATCACTTACCAAAGTTTTGGGGAAGGATTGGTCTTGGAAGAATCGCCTCTAGGGTTCTAGGATTTGAAAATTTGGGGAATGGGAGAAAATCCCATCTAACTTAAGTTTTGAACAGTTGCAGGTGTCACATTTGCGACCTTTTGCGAACCCCGCAAATGTGAAAAGGCTTCGCAAATGTGAAGATTCGCTGAACCTGCTGACCTCGCAAATGCGATCCAGTGTTCGCTAATGCGAACTGCCAGGATCGCAAAAGCGATCAAAAACTTCGCAGATGCGAATGTGTCCCTCCCAGCCCACTGCTTGCAAATGCGTTGGTCTCTTCGCAATTACGAGGCTCCCATTCGCGAGCCAGACCTCGCCTCTGCGAAGTCTGCAGATCCGGTGTATCAACTGCTGGTTTTTTCAAAGTTCAAACACTCTGTAGTCTATCCGAAACTCACCCGAGCCCTCGGAGCTCCAAACCGAACATGCACATAAGTCTTAAAACATCATATGAGCTTGCTCGCGTAATCAAAACGCCAAAATAACACCTAGATGTACGAATTTAGCATCAAATCAAATGAAATTCTCAAGGACATTTTAAAATTTCTATTTCCTCAAACGGACGTTTGAATCACGTCAAACCAATTCCGTTTCTCACCAAATTTCACAGACAAGTCTTAAATATCATAATGAACCTATACCGGGCTCTGGAACCAAAATACAGACCCGATACCTATGAGATCGAACATTAACCAAATTCTTAAAACCATTAGATTTCAGTCTTTCAATTTTTAACAAAAATTCATATCGCGAGCTAGGGACCTCGGAATTCGATTCTGGGCATACGCCCAGGTCCCATATTTCATACGGACCCACCGAGACCGTCGGGACACGTGTCCGGGTCCGTTTACTCAAAACGATGACCGAAGTCAACTAAAATCAACTTTTAAGGCAATAATTATTATTTTCATCAACTTTCAACATAAAAGCTTTCCGGAAATAAGCCCCGACTATGCACGCAAATCGGGGAGGGTAAAAATGAGATTTTTAAGGCTTAAGAGCGCAGAATCAAGTTCTAAAACATAAGATAACCCTTTGAGTCATCACAAGTTAAGAAGAAGCTATGAATTTTTGCTTTTTTCAAGAACTAGAAGTAGAATCAGAAAATAATTTTTTTCAAGACAAAAATATCATTATCATAATTATATTTACCAAAATATCCCTAACTAAATTAACACATCTATCTTTCAATAAAATATAAATTTTTCTTCTTTTTCTATTTTATTTCTATAGTGCCTTTTCCTTTTTTTTTTTTTTTTTTTTACTATATCTCATATGTTTCTCCTCTTCCTCTTTAGAACTCGTGTTTGTTCACTCAATTTTTGCATTTTAGTTTGATATGTACAAAAACGAATATGATAAGTGTCATGATCTTTTAATATTGTAATTTTTTTTGACTTTATTCAAATTTTTACTTAATGTTTTTTATCTTTTCATAATTTTCATTTCTAAGTGTTGACCTTATTTCCGGTATGCATATTAGTAATTGATCACTTGTCAAATTGACAGTAGTATTATTAACATGTACTTGTGATTTATGAATAGATTTTTAACTTATATTAATTGATATAGTCTAGTATATTCAAATTATCATAGAAAATAAGTCATCATACGAGATATTCAATATTATTGCTTTAGGTTAACTGCACTTTATATTGGTTAATAATTTTAACATGTCTTTTATTTTAATGTTTATTATTTTAATTAGATAACAACTTTAATTTATATCCTTCTTAAGAAATAATAAAATAATTCTCTAGTTAAAGAATCATATTTGTCTACCTTGATACTTGTTTTTTCCGTAATTTGATAATCAACATCACTTTTTTAAAAAATTTGTCAAACACAATTAATTTACAATTAGTGAAAAAAAGTTTTCAATGAAATTTGTCAAACCCAAATCGATTCTTCCCACAAGTACTTCACTAAAAAGTTGTTTTGATAACTTGCTTTTAAAATAAATAATTTTTGACAGCTTAACCAAATAGGCTTTAAGTCAAACGGACACCTGCTAATCCGCGATCTGAATCAAGCCATTGACGAGCCTTGAAGAACTTTTCAGACAACAAAAATTGATGGAATTGAACCTGAAAAAGCCTTTCAGGCTAGTGTTTAGATAATTATATAAACATAATGACTTCTCTTTCAATAAACCTACTAATTCGTTGATTATTTAGGTCCCTTATTTCAAATAGAATCCCATCAATTTGAAGTAAGACTGCTATTTTGTTTTATTTAGGACCAAGGAACATTTCTTAAGCCGACCACTTTAACTTAGATAAACATGATCTTTAGTATTTAGTACATCATGTGCTCGAAATTTGAGGCAGCATATATCGTGGACCATGCATAACGCTTGATACTAATATTTAGTCAATGAATGAGTTTGCTTACTAAGCTTACATGGTTGTTTGTTTTTTGAACTTAAAAGAAAAAACTAAATTACTAAATAGCCCCTTTAATTTGCTATAATTTTTAAGTTAGATATTCCAAACTTTGCTAGTTATTACACTAGACACATCTATGCCGGACTAAAGTATTTAAATGATCATTAGCCTAGTTTGTATGTCTAACTTATAAATTGTGCCGAGTTTAATTAGGGGGCTATCTAATAATTTAGCCTAAAATAAATACAGTAGTAGAAATGAAAGAAAAAATAAGGACGAAGGAGTAAGAATAAACTATAAAGCCAAACAGAGAGATTCAAAAAGGAAAAAAGAAAAGGCAGGGGCTAACTAATATTAATAGTTAAACAACTTTAAACACCTTTATGATTGGCCAGTTACAGTTATACCATTTATATAATTAAAATAATTAGATCCCTTAAAGGAAATGCTGCACAATATAAGGTTTACTAACTTCTATTCAAATAAAAGAGTAAAAATCACTTATATCCCCAAGTTTGCTTTAAGAGTTAGAGTTATATTCTAATTTTGAAAAATTATCATTCTCCTCCTTTTTCCTGCGTAATTTTTGTTTTGTCCTTTGACATTTTTAACTCCTAATACATGTATTTCCTTTTTGTATTAGGGTAAAGATTATTTACATTCCCCAAGTTTACTTTAAAAATTAAAGTCATCCTCGAACTTCTATTTTTCACTCATTTTTCTATAACAAATTCCTAAGAGTTAACTTCTATTTTTGACTCGTTTTCTTTATTTCGTATTGCATAACAATGTACAAAGTTCCCACTCTCTTCTATTCTCAATTTTGTAAATAAATTGAGTTTTGATTGTATAAATGATATATTCGTCTCATTTGTTTCATTATTGAACATCATTAACTTATAGGAAAATTTTCACTTAAAAACAACAGGGATCCCTGCTTTACAATTTTATAACCCATATTGTAGTTTATACGCGACTAGCCCAAAAAGAACATGCCCACATCCGAAAGGGGGGGGGGGGGTGTTCTTTCCATTTTTTGGGATTTAGAAGCAAGATTTCTCTCTTTCAGCGGGACTCTCTTTCTTTCCATGCTTCTTCCCCAAATCTACAAAAACGCGATCTCACATCCAATGCAACTCCAAAACCTAGAAGTTATTCTTCATCCAGCTCGAAATAACAACAAATCAAACACAAAAGGTGATTTTTTTTGTGCTGCAATTAGTGCGATTCGCGATTTTCATCCCTTTTTTTTGCTCCAATTTTGATTTCAGCTTTTTGTTCAACGGAGCTTTATCCAGTTTACGTTCTTCATGGTGGTGAATCAGATGACAATAAATTTATTAATTTCGCCCGCGATTGTGTAATATCAAGTCGATATTCAGCTTCGACAATTTAGGTGAAGCAATTCCGAACCAGATTAGATTTGATTTTGAGTTAAATACATTAGAGAATAAGTTACTCCCAAAGGAGTATTTGCCACCGATCCTGATTTATAACGATATTGTTGTTCGGGTGTATATTGTAATAAAGAATAAAAATTTGGACTTCACTAAGTACCCGTTGTATGTGGCTGTGAAAGAGATTCATGATTATTGCTTGGTTGCTACAAGTTTCAGTTATTTGGTTGCTACAAGTTTCAGTTGTACATATAAAGGCAAATATGTAAATGATATTGAAGATGCATCCACAATTGATAGCACTGAGATTATGCCTGATACCGAAGTTATTGAAAATACCAATTGTGGTATAGTAGATAATATGTTGAACGAAGTGGTTGAGGCGGATCAAGTCTATAAAGATAAAGAGACAATTGTCAGTGAGATGAAAAATTTGGTTGTTCAAGAGAGGTTTCGATACAAGGTGAAGAGATCAAGCGCAACAAGGAATGGCAATAGTTGTATATTCTGTTATATATGTATAAATATATATAAAGTAGTATATATTAGTATAGAGGTATATTTAGCACTAGAATGCTGTACTCTGTTCTATATATGTATAAATATGTATAAAGTAGTATATTTATATATAGAGGTATTTAAATTAGTATATATCTAATTATGTATTTGTATATAAATGTATTTAGAACTTGAATATTCTTTAATCCTAGGTATCACCTAATGTGTGTGGATGGCAATTGTGCATGGAGTTTCAAATCTTCTGCCGTATACAATGCAAATATATTAAAGGTGAGAAGTTATAATAATTATCACACATATGGCTATGGTGAAAGATACTTAACACAATGACAAGCTAGTTCGTGTAATTGCTAGTATAGTCGAGGACAAGTATGTTAATTCAAAAATAGTTTATACACCAAATGATATAATAGAGGACATACAAAAGCAACACGGGGTTGAATTGAGCTACATAAAGCATGGAGAGTTAAAGAGATAGCAGTATCAATGATAAGAGGGAATCCAAGTGATTCATATAAGGAGTTGCCGAGGTATTTGTATATGTTGGAGCATACGAATCCAGGAACGATTACAAAGTTGCAGAAATCAGAAGATGGATGCTTTCTTTACGCATTTGTTTCGCTATATGCATCTATAAACGGTTGAGAGTATTGCAGGCCAATAAGGGTAGTTTACAGAAGTTTCCTTAACACAACATATGTTGACTACTTGCACATAAGATGGAGCTGGTGAGTTGACTGCATCTACCTTGTTATTGTAGTTTGTATAATATTGTAGTTTCATGTTAAACGTGTATAGGATATTTAGAGCTGTTGTTTTTATAAGAGTTGCAGTATGTATAAAAATATATTCGAGTATAACTATATATAAAATTTGTATAATTGTCTGAATCCTAATATCTACTTTGTATAAACAGGAAAAATCCTTCCATTTGCATATGCAATTGTAAATTTAGAGAATAATAAATCTTGGGAATGGTTCTTCGTCCAGATAAAGGGTACTTTTGGTGTTAGGGAAGGAATGTGTATAGTTTCAGATAGAAATAAAAGTTTCTTCACCGCAAAAAGCTGTATACCCAGAAGCTCCACATTGTATTTGCATGCTTCACTTGTGGCAGAATATCAAGCGCACATTCAAGAAACATCATAAACAACTGAAGGATATCTTCTTCGCTTTGGCTAGAGCTTACACGATAGAGAAGTTTGACTACCATATGACAGAGATGTGAAAAATTAAACTGAGGGTGCAGCCTTACTTGTTCGGAATTGGCTACGAAAGGTGGTCTAAGGCACACTCCAAAGTGAAAAGGTCGATGGCAATGACTTCCAATATTGCAGAGTATATTAATGCATCAAACAAAGATGCTAGAGAGATACCAATAATGCGATTGCTGGAGTATATGATAAACTTGCTACAACATTGGAACAAAAAAACAAAAAAACTACAATAGAGACATCTACGGAGCTTGGCGAAAAGTACGACAAAATCCTTCGGGAAAATCAGATTGCATCACAGTAAATAATGGTAAAATGGATAAAATTTAATGATGCATGGCGCAGACTTCTACACACTTCAAACCAGTGATAGCAGCAAAATCTCTGTGGCGACCCGACCAGTCGTTCTGAGAGTTATAGCCCCGTTTCCCCGATTTCTGCTTATTTGTGTGTTGTTGAGATGTGTTGAGTTGTTCTGAATTGGTAGGTTGGTTTCGAAGTAGTTTCAGAGTGAAAGGAGGCACTTAGACTCTTAGTTAGAAAGCTAAGTTAGAAAAGTCAACCGGAAGTTGACTTATGAGTAAACGAGTTCGGATTTGGATTTTTATGATTCGGTTAGCTTCATTGGATAATTTTAGACTTAGAAGTGTGTACGGAATATAATATGGAGGTCTGTGGTAGAATTAGGCTTGAATTGACGGAAGTTGGAAATTTTGGCTTTATTATGTGTAAATATATAAAGTATTATATTATATAAATAGATAGTGGGCCTACTTTATGAATATGATAATAATAATAGGATATGAATAAAATAGTGGGCTCAAAACCCAGATCTGATGCACAACATGTTTTAGGGCTTACAAAGTTAAATAGGGAAATCTGATCCCTTGTTTTATGAGAAGATACCAAATTTTAGTGAAGAAAACGGTGCCAAAAGTGATGGCGCAAATTGTCTACTCTATCTTGATAGCTTGTTAGTGGAATTGTGGTAGAAGAAGAGGCTATACAGTCAGGTATTTTGGTCAATTTTCGTACAATGATACACGTGGTATTAAATATACAGTAAGTGTTAGTTATATCTTGGTAAATAAGTTGATGATTAGGGGAACAAGAGAATAATTGGGAAATAATTATGAGTAAGTGGTATGAAAAATGAAATATTGAATCGGCTAAGTAATTTTGTTCCAGTGTCTTTGAATTAGAGAATAGTTATTGTAATGATTGGTGTAATGAGGGATAATGATGGCAATGACGATTTAGTGATTGATATCTTAAAAAAAACATTTAATTCCAGTAGATACAAGGTTATAGGTTGGAAACGAAGTCTCAATTTATATTTGCTACAATGGTATCAAGTATATAGAATACAATTATAAATCTGAACCTACAATTTTGGTACTTTTCGAAGTACTACTGTTGGTCTATGTTTGTGTATGATTATTTCTTAATTGGATTGGGGGTTGATTTTGATTTTTGACTCGTCTTGAGATTATGATAATTCGCCTAGATTAATTAGAACGTGTTATTCAATATTTTGGATAGATTCGGAGACTTTGGAGACCGAGTCGAGGGACAAGGGCATCCTGGAGTAGGATTTTACGTTGTTAAGGTAAGTAACAATTTTAACTCTGGCTTTGAGGGTATAAACCCGGAGAATTTGATATTATGTGATTGTATGGAGGTAATACCCATGCTACGTGACAGGCGTGTGGGTGTATACCTCGAGGGATTGAGACTTGGTCCGTCCCGTGAGGCCTTATGGCCATCATTTGTGTTTACGTAGTTACTTGTTGTTGCACTTGTCTACCTTCTGTCGACGCCCCCTTTTTCTCGCGAAATCGGGTTTACGACATTTGGGAGGACAACTCTATTCCCTTTTGGGATTTGGGCTTTTTGGAATTGAAGAGTCGCCACCAAATGATTAAGTGCATTAGGACACTAAGGGTTTTTGAGTTGGAAAACCAGAGTTTGGGTAAGGGCTAGAAATTATCTCGAGGGGAAGGTGTTAGGCACCCCTCAAGATCCACTAGTGTGGTTCCCGGCCATGCTATATTATGACTTCATGTAATCAAATAAACAATCAAAGATTCAAATATACAACATTGCAAATAAGCTAAAAAGACTTTGAAGGTAAGTAGGGAAGACAGAGATTTACGAAAAGGTTTGAATGGTTTTACAAGAAGAGACGAAAACAAACAAAGGGAGAGGGGTCCTAGGTTCATGATTAATATGGATCATTAATGCAATACTCAGTAATTGCTCCTTAGAAAAGCGGCTACATGAGATATTAGCGCATCGGTCATCATCTCCATATTCTACCCTTCCAACCCCGTAAAGGTTACTAAACGCGTATGTTGGTCACGAATACTTACCGCGTGCTATTACCCGTCCCGTTCTACAAGTCTTGGAGGGTATATAGGACCACTATTCCTATGTGGTAGGGACTAGGCTGAACCCTTAAGTTTAAAGGCAAAATGCTAAGCGACATACATAACAAATAGGACTGCACATAAGGGAACATACGAAATCAAATAAAGGCTCACAAATCCCTCCTCAAATGAACGCATAATTAGCACGTCTTAAACACATTCAAGGTCTCAAAGATAGGAGTTTTTTTACAAAGGAATAGGTAACAACAGTTAAAGCATGGTTTTAAAAAATGAGGTAGCAACAGTAATTTTATGAGGTACAGGACAAGTAAAATAGCACGATTCTGGGCAGAGGTTGGTAACCTAGTGATTTGAGAACATAAAAATCAGAAACTTTGTAAGAGTAAATAGGTGCACCATTTCAAAATCGTTTCCAGATGGAGCAGAGTTTTTTTAAAAAAAATAGAGTGAAATTCAGAGAATCAAAGCAAGAATGGGAGCGGCAGAGTTCGAAATTAAAAGAAGTTGGTTGGTCCAAAACACGATTAATCAATTCTTATTGGGCCTAAAGTTTGCCTAGGCGTCGTATACATCGTCTGATTATTTTAAGGAATGGACATGCATACTTGATTCTGATTTTTCTAAGGTACGCATGACGTTTCAAACACTTAGCCATATTTTAGCAAAGTTATTAGACTAACATGTTAATTAACCAATGTAATTCGAACGAATAAGAAATCCTAAGGGCAGGATATCTAATGCACATAGGAGTACCTAAAACATGATTTCTAACATGCCGATGCAGTAATGACAGTTTATTTGGCTTGTTGTTAATTGATTAAAATTACGAAGTGAGTACAATAACATACTGAGAGTGCATGACCTAAAACATGATTTCTAACACATGAAAATGCATGCCCTAAGCAGGTTATCTATTGCGCAAATCGGTAAATAAAACCTATAAACAAGTTTACTACCCATTACTTAAAATAAACATGCATTCCCCTCCCCCATGTTCACTATTCAACCCCAATCGTTCATTTACAAATTATTACAAACCAATAGTATATGAATTATAGTAATAAATAAAAAAAATAAGAAGTTATTCTATAGGGAGCCTTCAATCAGGCCCAGTCTTCCAACCTCACTTCCTTCGAGTTTCACAGCCTTTGCCATGGTCAAGGTGCGACAAAGCTCCCCAGGGACCCATTGGATCCCTGGCCAATACCAGCACCTAAACACTTAGAAGAATGCAGGACAGATGTAGTGTGGGATTACCAGCCTTGTGTGTCAAAGTTCAGTGAGTACTCAGAGGTACCCAAAGCAATGCTCACACGAAGGGGGCAGAACCTATTCTCTAAGAGTAGTGTGAAGTGCAGGAAGAAGTAGTTTAAAAGAGTTTTCAAAATTTGTTTTAAAAAAGAAGCACCAGTTCAACAGTATAGGATTGCATACAAGGATCATGGGGAAAGAGAACAGATAGATCACATAATGGTAGAGGAGATACAGAGATTTACTGAAACATGACTACACAGAATCAGAAGATTCAGGGGACCAAGAAATGGTCAAACTTAAACATAATACTTAGACAACAACAGGGGGGACAATTATAGCAGTTAAAATAAACGTCAGTTAGAAGCATGTAAATCAAGCAGGACATATAAAGAGCCAGGGATCAGGGGAACTAGGAAGTGGAAAAGTTTAGGCATAATAATGTACAGCAATAGGATACAGGCATAGTAAGTAGATGTTAGGGATAGACAATGTCATATTACAGGCTTTGAATATAAATCAGAAGACATGGTAAAATACTAAAACAAAAGAATCAATAGCATGTTGAGCAGTAGAAGCGTAAATAGAAGAAAATCAAGAAGATAATGAACTGAAACAAGAATAAACACATTGATTGAAGACTTGAAGATTAATTAGGACATACCAGTAAGAGAGCAAGAGCAGGATGCAAAGACAAAGTGATAACGCAATATTAGCCTTGGCTTACAGCCGGCTAATAATAGGCAAGAGCAGAGAACAGCAATAGAGCAAAAGAGCAAGAGAGAAAGAGCACAAGAGAATGTAGAATTGAGAGTATTCAGTGATGTGTGTCTGTATTTTGCTAATGAAAGAGTAGAGTATTTATAGTTCTGGAAACGAGTAGAAAAAATAAGGTAAGAAGTAAAGTGTAGTATAATTATAGAAGTAAATACAATTAGAATCCCAATCAATGTAAGTACTCCCCTTCAATTGGGGAGTCTTAGTTCAAACGGCTACCATAGTGACAAATAAGGAAAGAGAACTAATTGAAAGACTAATTTCAATCATACAGAGAGTAGTAAAGAATAAGGCATGTGATTCGGACCAGGTACAGAACATATGAATTAAGGAAAATAAGAATCAATTGGCGACATGCTTGCATATAAAATAAGGCAGAGTATTATTCAGAAAATCAGTAAGAGTGTTAAGGCAAGTAGCACAGTTAAAGGAAAATACACAAAATTAGTAAAGAGTTCTAAGGCAAGTAGCACAGTTAAAGGAAAATACACAGAATCAGTAAAGAGTTCTAAGGCAAGCATTATAGTTAAAGGAAAATACAAAAAATTAGTAAAGAGTTCTAAGGCAAGTTTCATAGTTAATACACAAAAGGATCAATACAAGTAACAAGTAACAAACCGTAGGAATCATCACGCATTTAAATAGCAGTAATGCGATTAACAGGGAGAAGTACTCATAGAACAGCAGGAATTAAAGGTCGGAACAATGAATCAACGCAGGAGTTGCAGAGAACACATAGATGCATAGTCAAGTAGCAAAGAAACAACCCAAAATACCTAGGGTTTCATCAATACTCGTTAAAATAACATAAAATCAGGAGAATAGCTTAAACACAGTAGAGACGTTAAAAATTATAGAAAACCTTTCTGAAAACAAGGTCAAGAAACCCTAGTTTCAAATAGGAGACAAAGATGCTTAAAACATGATTATTTGTAAAGATCGAGTAAAAAAAGGTTTAAAACATGAAGGAATGGGTCACAAATCGTTAAAATACAGATGGGTTTTTAAGAGACTTGGGTCGAGGTTAGGGTTTCCTAAGAAAACAGAGGAAGTAAAGGTAACCTGACCGTGAAACTCAGGAACCATGGTGATTAGAACACCATCGAGTCAATACTCGCCGGAGAAAGGTCGGAAACAAACCAGGCGAAGCTTCAGTGACTGAATTGTATGGCGGAGGCTTCTGGGGTCTCAAGGATAGAGGGAATCGGCGAGATAGGGTTTCATGGCGGCTGGTGGTCGAAAGAGGTGAGGCTGGAGGTGGCCGGAGAGATGGTGGAGGTCATCGGAGAAGAAGAACCAGAAGGTTCTAGAGAGAAGGGGGAGAGGAAGAGACGAAGTAGAGAGAGAGACTGTCTTGAAGACTGAGGGTCGAGGGGGTAGTTAGATTTAATTAAGGAAAATAGATCTGGGCCGTTGATCTTACTTGATCAACGGCTCAGATTAAATCGGGGTTGGGCCGGGTTATACTAGGGATTGGGCTGGGGTGAGTTTAATTGGGTATTGGGTCAATTAAATCTGATAGAGGTGCGGCCAAATTGGCTAAAATTGAAATAATAAAGGGTTGTTTATTAAATAGCCAATTTTCCCCTTTTTTATTATTTTATAAAATGGTTAAAAAGATTTTAATACAAATTAAAGGTACTGAACTTAATTAATAACGTATAAATATTAATATAAAAAATACTAAAAATGATTTTATAATTGTAAAATGTTGTTAATTGTAAAATAGGCTATAATTGCAATTACATGCAATTTGGCTTAAACAAATACCAAACAAATGTGTAAAAAATATGCAAAAATTACCTTAATTATATCTTGGTGTAAATATGAGAATGAAAATAAATTATTCACCAAAAATGCTAGTCTGGAAATAATTATTAAATTTTGTGCTATTAAAATAGACAATAAATTGATTTTAAAATCTTTAAAAAATAAGGGAAAATACCAAAACTCTTGGGCATGCTTATATATGCATGCACATGCTATTTGAGAATATTTTGAGTATATAAAAATATATAAGGAAAAATTGGGTATCAACACCTTCATGTTAGAGATCATGCTTAGGCTTTATTCATGCTCACATTATTTGTACTCAGTCATAGAAATTATTGTACATGTTTATTTCTGTCATTATTTGCTAATATGCTGTGATACTTGATGTGGGCTGTGTCCCCTTAATTGTTGATGATGGTGAGGCTAGTGAGGTACATGATTGAGGGAGGCTGAGGGCCTGGTTGTGAGGATATTAATACCATAGCGCGTGAGTTGTCCGCGTAGCACGTGAGTTGACCGTGCGGGTCCAGGTATTTATACCATAGCGCGTGAGTTGTTCGCGTAGCATGTGAGTTGACCGTGCGGATCCAGGTATTGATATGATGGCACGTGAGTTGTCCGTGCTTAGCGCTTGGGCTTTGGAGCCCCTCCGGAGTCTGTACACACCCCCAGTGAGCGCAGAGTGTTAAGTGTATTGAGTGTTGAGTGTTGAGTGCTGAGTGCGAGTGCTGAGTGATGGAGTGAGACATTGCTATGAGGTTGCATTTACTTTTGCATTTTACATTTCAGTTTGAATTTGTTTGGGTAACCTACGAGCTTGATCTTTTTGCTTCAGCTTGAATGATGACATTTTCACATTTCTTGCTCAGATATGTTTAAAATTAACAAATGAAACAGTAACTCATCTCTTTCTCGACTAGATAAAAACCAAACAAAAGAAGTAGAGCATATCAATATATGCCAAACATGTTGCTGAAAAGTCAGTCATTAGACGATTTACGGTACATGAAGTAGATGGTGTTTTTTTTTCAGAACTTCTTCAATGGTGCTCCCCCCTATGATCATTTTACCTGTTAATTTTTTTGTGGCATTTACTGAGTTATGGAATTTACCTATTTATTTTTTTTAAATTGTAAAAATAAATAATTGGACTGTTTTACTTAGCTCGTCACTACTGCTCAGTTCCTTAGTTATTTCTGTTACTACTGAGGTGGTTGTACTCATACTACACCCTGCACTTTATGTGCAGATCCGGGTGAGTTAGAGCGCGGCGATCGCTGAGTTCAGGCCGACTTTAAATTGGAGACTGCAAGGTAGCTGCCAGCGTCCGTAGGACCTTGTTACTCCTTTTATCATTTCTTCTATGGACAGTTAGACAGTTTATATATCTTAGTTCATAGTTTTAGACGCTCATGACTTAGTGACACCCCGATGTTTGGTGCTCATTTCCGTATTTTTCTATATTATATTTAGAGTTGATTTAGTTTATGAAAAATTTAAATGTTGAAATATTTTATTAATTTCTTATAATCAGTTTAGTAGTAATATTTTGGGAAGTAGGCTTGCCTTGTAAAACGATAGGCGGCATCACGACCATGGTTAGATTTTGGATCGTGACAATCTCCAATGCCAATCTACAACAAACAATCATTGATTTTAACCCATAATTTTCTTTCCCGCCCCGAACGACGTCCCTCAATAGTATACAATGAATGAGTTGATTTTGAATATTAAATTGAGGCAAGTCCCAGAAGTAGCCAAAACAGCTATCACGAAATATTTAAAGTTGTTGTCAGTCAAACTTTACCTCAAAATACTGACAATGTCAGCCTCCGTATGGGAACTAATCATATTGTGAAAATGATCAGCTGATTATATCTAAAAGTCACCAACCTTGCATATGGAAAACAATAAGAAAGAAATCAGAAACAAAAAATATCATTAATGAATAAATATCAAGAGCACATATATTCAGTATTTGTATAAACGTATACTGAAAAATTGCATAAAGATGTATAAATCAGTGCAGCAGTACATGTATTGTCACGACCCAATTTCACAACAGGTCGTGAGGGCGCCTGGCACCCTTGTCAGGCAAGCCATTGCGAAAATATTACTAAAAGAATCATATTGTTTTTAATTAGAATAAGTGGAATAAACACTCAACTTGAAATTTAAACCCAACGGAGGTAAATACTACGATAGAATAATTACACAACTCCAAAAAAAAAACGATTATCTACTAAAGTGTGTGCCAGAACCTGGTGTCACAAGCTACGGGCAGCTAGTAGAACATACAACCAAAAGAATATCATCTATCCTACTGTCTGAATCCAAATAGACAGAAATAAAAATACAAAGAGAGACTTCTTCGGCTGCGGATCGACAATGTAGGGAGAAGCAGCTCACCGTAGAAGTCCCACGCCTGCTCACGACTGCGCACCAGAGTAATGCCCAGATCCACCTGCCTCAAACCCTGTACAATTAAGTACAGAAGCGTAGCATGAGTACATTAACAATATGTACCCAGTGAGTATCCCGTCTAATCTCGAAGAAGTAGAGACGAGAGGTCGACTTGTTACTCACTAGGGTCAGATAATGGTTTAAGTATGATTTTAACAATAAAGAGTACTCGATATACAACAGTTTACAACAGATATGTAATTCATAATCTCACTGAAGTCTTGGCAAGTCAAATCCAGTAGTTACTTTTATCAATTCGTTTTAGCCCATAGAAGGCAATATCAACATTTAACATTCTCAGGCAAAGCTATATAAGCATGCGCAAATATGCCGAGGCGATGGCCCGAACCAATAGAAATAAACTGTGCACTTGCCGAGGGTCCACGGCGCGCCTATAGATGCATCTATTACCCCGCTCGCGAATCATCCATGCGACGCGGTCAAATATAAATAAGTTCATGGCCAAGCAACAACAACAATCAATACGCATATGAGGGTGACTATACAAAGAGATGCCAATTATTTCCTTTTTACAGTGCCAATGGATTTAGGTCATTTTCCAATCCTTTCTTCTTAGTCACACGGGTTCATATAAATCCAAGATAATCAATTATACTAGAAAATCACGTAAAGCATGCTCATGGGCCCTAAACTACCCAGACTTAGCATAATAGTCGCTACGCACGGACTCTCGTCACCTAGTCGTACGTAGCCCCCGATACAATGACAACTAATTCAATTATTATACCTATGGGGACATTTCCCTCTTACAAGGTTATAAAGGAGACTCACCTCGCTCCAAAGCGCGCTCCCGATATCAAGAACAAGCCCAAGCTCCTAATTCGAAGCCGAACGATCGCAAACTAGTTAAAATAGGTAAGAGCTAGTCAATAAAGGCTTAAAAGGCCGAATTCCAATTATTTAAGTAATTTCCCAACCTTTCCCACAAGTTTCCTAAATTCCGACCCCAAGTCCACGCGCCCGGATTCCGATATTTTTCGAAGGAAATTATTCTCTACAACCTAAGGATCAATAATATATGATTTCTAGTCCATTTCATAACAAATTCCATGCTTAAATCTTAGTTTTTGCTAAAACCCTAGGTCTAGCTCTAATCCTTGATTTTTACCAAATTTTAGTGTTTAATCTACCTAATGTTCATATAATTTAACTTATAATGGAAGGAGATTACTTACATTATAATATGTTGAAACCCTCTCTTTGGAACCACCAAAATCGCCTAAGTGTAGAGTGAAAAATGATAAAATGAGGTTTGAGTTCGTATTAAATGAAGTTTCTGCTCCCAGCTATTTCCGCTTCTGCGGAGCATTTACCGCTTCTGCGGGGACCGCTTCTGTGGTTTTGGGCCGCTTCTGCAGTCTTGGCCCAAATTGGTTGGACCGCTTCTGCGGTCAAACAGCCGCTTAAGCGGGACCGCTTCTGCGGTCTCAAGATCGCATCTGCGATTTTGCCTGAGCTGCCCCTGACCGCTTCTGCGGATTCCTGACCGCATCTGCGGTACCGCTTCTGCGGTCCTAGAACCGCAGATGCGGTTATGACAGAAGCAGCAGACTCAGCACTTCTAAGTTTTTCTACTTCGCTCGAACATCGTTTGTTTGACGCTCGGGGCTCCCGAGCCCCGCCCGAACATACCGACAAGTCTGAAATCACGAGGCGGACCTACTCGAACCCTCGGAACTCCCAAAACAACGCTAAATCTTAGAATCACCCCCTAAAACCAAATGAATCAAACCATTGAATCCTTAAGTTCTAAATTCTCCTCTAACGGGTCAAAACGCCCTTAAACTACTCGGATTGATACCAAATTTTACGGGCAAGTCTTAAATGACCTTACGGACCTGTACCAAGCTTCGAAACCAAAATTCGAGCCCGATACCTAGGGAATCAATGATTACTTAGTTTCTTTAATTCCTTAAAGCTTCAATTAAATAATTTTAGATAAAAATTCATTACTCGGGCTAGGGACCTCGGAATTCGATTCCGGGCATACACCCAGGTCCCATATTTTCCCACGGACCCTCAGAAATTGCCAAATCGCGAATCCGGGTCCGTTTTTTCAAAATGTTGACCGAAGTCAAACTTGGTCTTTTTAAGAAATCTTAAAGAAGCAAATGGGCATATTTTTACTCAAAACTCTTCCAATCCCCGAACCAATCGCCCCCGCAAGTCGTAAATTAGTTAAAGCAAGTACGGGAGGCTTTATTTAGGGGAACGGGGTTCAAAAAGGCGAAACGACCGGTCGGGTCGTTACATGTATAAAGATGTATAAACAGGTATATAACTTTGAATGAAAATATATAAGGATGTATAAAATTAATGGCACTACAGGGAATACCTTCAATTTAACTTTTCTATCCTAGAATTTGCGGCGAGTAGAAATCCTTTGATCTTTGGATATGCCATCAAGACCACTTTTACCATTGTTATCGATCTTTCTCTTTTTCTGTTTAACGTTTTCGATCTTTCTCTTTTTTGTTTAACACTGCGGTCAACATCATCTTTATCAACCAAATCAAATTTCAACTTTTCTTTCGATTTTCAGGTCGACCGCATTTCTTACTCCTTATTCTAACATTCTTATTAGGAGTAGCATTATTCTTTGTCTGCAAATGGGTCATTCAACTAATTTCTTGTTGACTTTTTTGTAGGAGCAGGAGACTCAAAATTATCATCATCGGAGACCTAGACATGCCCATCCGCTTCAGAATTAGGGGTTGAGGGCAAGTCCCTCAATGTATCAGCATAATCAATCTTAACCCCTTTACTAGCAACATTCTAACGATTTTTAGAAGCAGATATTTTCGAACGTATTTTCTGAAATAAAACAAAAAAAGCTTTAACAATAGTGAAGAAAAACACAAAAATCAAACAAAAAACTGAGGCTATGAACACAATACAGAAGCAAATTAACTGCGCAAAACTTTAAAAATGGAGAAAAGGGTTACCCAAAATCAAAACCCACATTGTAACAAAACTCAAAAACAAACTATACCTTAAAAATCGGGATGAAAATGCATGCAAACTGAAGTACCAAGTTTAAACTAAGAATGGAGATAGAAGAAACAAAAATCCAAAGGAAAGCACAACGACATTGTAAAAAAAAAAAAAAAAAATCAAAATCAGAAAAGCAAAAAATATTTACAAAAAATAACAAAAATCAAAAGAAAAACAGTGGTAAAATCATAAAATGAAAGGAAACATTACCAGAAAATAAGAAAGAAAGCTCAAAAAATGGGGGGGGGGGNNTTGTAGTTGTATTTAGCTGGATATCTTTAAAGACTTGCACGGAAACATTTTTTTCTTAGAAAAACTTCTACGGTACAAATTGGTTGGATCACCAAAATTAGGATTTTTACCAAAATTTAGTGAAGTAAACACACAAAGAAGTCTAGGCGATTCAACACATAGTATATTTTCCGTACCTTTTTAGACCATTGAAATTTAATTTATTTCTCCCACCGCATGCAAGTTTTACAATTAGTTTGGGTCGACGCATAGTTGATTGATATGTTGATTGGTGCAAGCTTCATATAACAATGATTTACCTTTACAATTTGCCTAGAAGTTTTCCTCAATATTTTGAGAAATCAAATGTAACTTTTATGCATCCTGCATGTTGCCCCATTTAATGTCAAAGAATAAATTTTCAAGCATCATCCTAATACCTTTGCCAAGTCACATGAAACACTTAATTTGGCGTAGGAGAAATATAACTTTATATAAAACTCACATCCCTTAGAATCCCAATACAGAAGAGTTGTTCATTTTGCACATCTTGCATAGGAACAACAATGATTTTATTTAGTCATTGGTTATAACCAGATTACCCACCATTTAGGGAAAAACTTTTTTAATTATTGACTGCTGATAAGATTTCAATCTATTTTATTCGTGTTTGCCAAATAACTGACTGCTCTGTTTATGGGCATTTGTGGGAGAGAGAGAGAAAGAGAGTAAGTCTTTCCAGATTGAAATCTATGTGATAATAATGGACTGGGAGCCCTTTAAGGTGGAATGTATATATTTTGTAAACAAAACTTATAGTGTAGGCAGGGTAATTTACTAATCATGAATATTTAGGGTAATAAAGTTTCCAATAGTGTATAGGAATAAAAAAATCTCATTTAGAAAGCTTGACATAAACCACATTTAGTTTAGAAGGGGAGAAATTCAAAATAGCCAGATTTACACGTCAAAAATAGCCAGATTTACAAGTGGTCATCCAAAAATAGCCACAGTTTCAAAACTAATCGAAATTTAGCCATTTTTAATGTAAAGATAAATTTGAACGTAAACACTGTTCAAACTCCGGAAAAATACTCCAGTATATTATATTGGAACTTTCTACGTGTCGGAGTTCCAGCATAATATGCTGGAAATTCATACACCGGTGCACCAATCTCCTGTATATTATGCTGGAACTTTCCGTGTTGCAGCAAAATAGTTGCTATTTTTCAACGACGTTACAAACGCTGGCTATTTTTGAATGACAAGTTCAAAAACTAGCTAGCGCTATTTTTATGTTTAGAAGTAATGATTAAGATTAATAGTTGTTTGGCTAAATTTTTAAAATTCAATTTTTCTCAAAAGTCTTTTTAAAAAAAAGTACGTACTTTTTTGTGAGAAACAATCTCCTTTCTGATAATCAATTTGAAAACCAAGCTTTTAAAAGTAATTTTAGGTGTATTCTCAAAAGTGTTTTTCCTTCCATTAAAAATATAGTTTTTCTATAAGTTTGATCAAACACCTTAACTTTAAAAAAAAAAATATTTTTCACCCAAAACATAGCCAAACAGGTTATAAGACAAACAAATGAGATCTATGGATATAAATTTTAAAATATAGAAAAAAAGTTTTGACATGTTAAATATGTATAAAATACTAAAATTATTATTTTAATTGAGCAACGAGAGTTAAATAATCTTTTTTTATCTCTTCTTATAAAAGAATGAATTGTTACCTCACATGGATCACAAAAAGTCATGTTTTTAAAGGTGCCATGAAAATATTAAGATTTAATATAGCTTTAAAGAAAAAAGATTTTATTCTTTTGAAACAAATTGAAAAAGAATGTGTGACATAAAATTGAACATATCGAATACTAGGGGTGGCAAATGGGCTGCTTGGGCTGTATTTAGGCTGATCAAGATAGGCTGACTCATTAAATACGTCATTGTTCAATCCTGCCCAAATGTAGCGACCCAGCCGGTCGTTTCATGAGTTATAGCCTCATTTTTCCCATTTCTGCTTCTTTGTGTGTTCCTCAGCTGTTTCATCGTATCGTGTTGCTTGGTTCGGGTCCGGAGTGGTTTCGGTGTGGAATGAGACACTTAGTCTCCTATTTAGAAGTTTAAGTTGGAAAACTCAATCGGATGTTGACTTATGTGTAAATGATCTCGGATGTGAATTCTGATGGTTCAGTTAGCTCTGTTAGGTGATTTTGGACTTGGGAGCGCGTCCGGAATGTGATTTGGAGGTCTGTGGTAGATCTAGGCTTGAATTGGCGAAATTGGAAATTTGGCGTTTCTCGGTCGGCAATGGAAAATTGATACCGGAGTCGGAATGAAATTCTAGAAATTGGTGTAGGTCCATAGTGTCATTTATGACGTGTGTGCAAAATTTCAGGTCATTCGGACAAGGTTTGCTAGGTTTCGGCCTTGTTTGCGGAATTCAAAAGTTTAGAAGTTCTTAGGCTGGAATCCGAGGGTGATTTTGTGTTTTGATGTTGTTTTGAGTGTTCCGAAGGTTCGACTAAGTTTGAATGGTGATATGTGACTTGTTGGTATTTTTGGTTGAGGTCCCAAGGGCCTCGGGATGAATTCAGATGGTTAACGGAGGATTTGGAATTTAGATTGTGCAGCTGAATGCTGCTGCTTCTGATATTTCCGCACCTGCGGATTGGGGACCGCATGTGCGAGGTTGCAGAAGCTGTGGCAAAGCCGCATATGCGGAACTTGAGGGACAAGAAAAGAACCGCAGGTGCGGTGAGTTTGACGTATCTTTGGGACCGCGGTGCGGTACCTGGGGCGCATACACGTCTTGGGCGTTTAAGTGAAAACCACAGGTGCGGTTGTTTGGACCGCAGAAGCGGTTGCGCGGGTGCGATTGAAGGGCCGTATGTGCGGAAATGCCTGGGCAAAAGGTATAAATTGGACCCTTCGCGAAATTTGAGTTATTTCCACCATTTTTCATCGGGTTTTGGATCTTTTTGGAGAGTTTTGAAGAGGGAACCAAGGGGTATTACATTGAGGTAAGTTACTTGAGCTTCATACTTGTGATTATGGTAATTTTTTCAGTTGTTTAAGCATGAAATTAGTAGTAATTAGGGAAGAAATTGAGGGATTAGGGCTTGAAACTGGAGAGTTTGTTT
Source organism: Nicotiana attenuata (assembly GCF_001879085.1). Taxonomy (NCBI): domain Eukaryota; kingdom Viridiplantae; phylum Streptophyta; class Magnoliopsida; order Solanales; family Solanaceae; genus Nicotiana; species Nicotiana attenuata. Next base: position 20,779,106 of record NC_031991.1, on the reverse strand, counting down.
TAAAGATTTGAGGGACCATTTGATGTCGGATTTTGATGATTTTTGTATGTATAGACTCGTGAGTGAAAGGAGTTTCTAGTTTTGTGATTTTTGTTGGATTCTGAGACGTGGGCCTGGGGGCCCGGTTTGGGCGAATTTCATGATTTTTGGTATAAATTGATAGTTTTTCGTATGGAATTGGTTCCTTGGCCTATATTGACTTCATTGTATTTCTTTTGGTCAGACTAGGGACGTTTTGAGGCCGATTTTAGAGGCAAAGGCGTCATGGAGTAGGGATTTGTAATGACTGTAAATCTTGTCCTGAGGGTATGAAGCCCCGGATTTCACATTGTTTCACTATTGTGAGGTGACACACATGCTAGGTGACGAGCGTGTGGGCGAGCACCGTTGGGGATTCTAACTTGGTCCGTCCCATAGTAAGTTGCGTATTTGATCGAAAACTATATGATACTTATGTGTTTTAGAAAGGATTTCTATAATTTGGCATGCAAGCCATATTTGGGCCTCGTGCCAAAGCTATTTGGACTCTTAGGGGCCTTTTCTTATTATTTCCTCACTGTTTTGATTTAAGATCTGTACTCAGTCATGCTATGTTTTACGGATTTCATAACTCAGTCTTTATTACTCCGTTTTGATGCATAAAATGATATTTTGGGCTGAGCACCCTATTTTACGGATAGCCCGAGTGGCTTGAGAGGTTTTTGACTGAGTGAGGCTGATGGTCTGTGTTGTGAGGATATTATGGGATCGGGCTACGCGCCGCAGCATGTTGTTACTGATTTATGATTACGAGAGGCCGAGGGCCTGATTAATTTACACCAAGAGGTGTCTTGTTATAGCTCTTGGGTTGTAGGAGCCCCTCCGGAGTCTGCACACCCACAGTTAGCGCGGGTACCCTGAGTGAGTGATATGATGTTTTGCCCGAGGGGCTATTTTTGATTCATGTTGTACCCGATGGGCTGTTTACGAGTGACTGTGGTGTTATGCCCGAGGGGTTGATTCTAAGTGGTGTTATGCCCGAGGGGTGATTTATAATTCATGTTGCCCGAGGGGCTGTATACGAACTATGTTTTGCCCGAGGGGCTGTTTATGATTTTCATCACTTTTACTCTTAATTGCATTGAGCCTCTGTTGAAACTGTTGAAAAGCATCTTCAAATGATTTTTACTGAAAAACTAGGTTTTTAAACGAGAGGATTTGACTGATATACTGATCTGAAAGCATGTTGTACTTACTGAGTTTTCATGATGTGGATTTTATGCGTTTCCTACTGCTCAGTCTTTATTTACCTTTATTACTTACTGAGTTGGTGTACTCACTGTCGCGCCCCCTTTTTCTCGCGAAATCGGGTTTATGACATTTTGGGGCAACTCATTCCTTTTGGGAACTGAGTTTAGCATTTGAAGAGTCGCCACCTAATGAGTTAAGGTGCATTAGGATACCAATAGAGATTCCATTCTGAGTTTGATTAACCAGAGATTGGGTAAGGGCTTGAAATTATCCCAAGGGGAAGGTGTTAGGCACCCCTCAGGATCCACTAGTGTGGTTCCCAGCCAGACAGTCATTGTGAATTTGGGTGCAATTAACATATAAACAAATAAGGCTCAAACAAGAGGGGATTTCAAATAACAAATGTTTGAAAGGGAACAAAGTATGAGAGAGCAATTAAAGCTGATTTTAAACAAGGAGTTGCAATGCTTTTAAAAGAAAAGGGAAATAAGGGAAAGGGGGTCCTAGGTTTATCTAAAATATGGATCACATCAATGCAATACCCGGTAATCACTCCTCAGAAGAGGGGCTACACGTGGTATTAGCGCACCGGTCATCATATCCATATCTACCCTTTCCCACCCTGTTTAGGGTTCTAAAGCGCGGATTGGTCTCGATTGCTATTGCATGCTTTTACCCGTCCCATTCCTATCAGTCCCGGAGGCACTTAGGACTACTATTCCTATAGGGAAGGGATATTAGGCTGATTTGTTTCAAAGGATAAAATCTAAGGCGACATACAAAAACACGTACTGCATGTTGGGGAGAACACATAAACAGAAAAGGCTCATATACACCTCCTTGAACAAAAAAACACATAACTAGCATGACTTGCACATACTTTTTTTTAGGTCTGATTAAAAATACTAAAGATGAGGGGAGTTTGATTCAGAGCCAGATTCATCAGATACCTCAGATAAGAAGCCCAAATCAGGCCTGCCTGCTGGTTGGAGCAGTTACTAATTAACAAAGGCGAATTCAGTTTTATTGATGTTATTACCTAAGGCTTGCCTAAGTGTTTAAACGGAGTCCTATAGGCATGAGACCTACTTTAATTCAGAAAGCGGCGAAACAGCAAAAAAACGAATTGTTTGAGATCCTATAGGCATGCTTGCTAAATCTCGTTAAGTAAGGGAATTTAGATTGTTTAAAATTGATTCAGAATAGACTCATTTTTAAAACGGACTAGTTTCAGGTTCTGCAGGTGATGGTATCTATTATTGTTGATTTAACCCCTATGAACATGATATCTAACATTGAGTGTGAATGAAGCAAATCAGATTTATTTAAGAACCCCCTATAGGCATGATTTCTATATGTTACTGATTTCAGCATTACGAACATGACACTTATTTTCAGCTGTTTAGAACCTAAAACATGATATCTAAGTGGCATGCAGAATTTAAATACGTCCTATAGGCAGGTTATCTAGGTGTGACACTGATCATGGAGAAAATGAGATAAACCCTATAGACATGGTGTTTAAAAATGCAGAATTGAACACAAAGAATTTAAATAGTCCTATAGGCAGGTTATCTAGGTGTGACATTGATCATGGAGAAAATGAGATAAACCCTATAGACATGGTGTCTAAAATTGCAGAATTGAACACAAAGAATTTAAATAGTCCTATAGGCAGGTTTTCTACCATTGAGCATACATGATCACCCAACCCTTTTTACTAGCCATCCCCAAATATTTATTACAACTTATTACAAACCAGAAATACTGAATTACAAAAGAAAGAATGAAAGAAAAAGCTACATCCATAGGAAAGCCTGATTTGACTTCCTATCTGAGATATGCAAGGAACCGTATCTTTGCCAATGCCATGATTTCAAAGCCTTTCTCAGACCTGGGTGTGTCAGAGTTCGCTAAGGGCCTTAATAGGACCCCGGGCAGTGCTCACACCCAAGTTACACAACCAGAATAGAGATGAGTGCAGTGTGGAAATGCTAGCCCTCATATGTCCAAGTTGAGAGGGAGCTCATGGGGCCCCAAGGCAAGACTCACATGAGGGGGGCAGAACTTAAGTTCTAAGAAGATAGTGCGAGTGCATGAATAGAGTTTTAAGGGCTGAGGGAATAAAGGAGAGGGAAAGGGTGATGTGGGATAGCCATTAACATTTCAGGGAATCAATAACTTCACAAAAGGGGGCAGGGGATTGGGGATCCATTGCAAAGGAGCCTATACACTTAGGCATGCGTTAACTTTGGGCATGGACAACAATAGGAAGTGCTGACATGTATGTAAATCAACCAGAACATACAACAGATAAGGGAAACATGGAGGTTGTGATCCCAAAGGGATCAAGTTTGGGTCATGAACAACAATGTTCAATGCTGTCATGCCCCAAACCAACCACAGATACTAACTACATTAGGGATAGGGATTCAAAGTCCACAAGCTATGATAAATAACAAAAGCATTTATTCAGACAGAAGGGCAGAACATAGCATGCATTAATAATGGAACTATCTAAATACAAACAGGAGGCAGACTGGAAGGAAAGAAACATGTTGTTGTTGATGCTGAAAAATTAATCAGAACATACTAGTTAAAGAAGCAAAGTGCAGTAAAGAAAGTAAGCAGGACTTCAAAGTATAGCCTTGGCTTTCAGCTGGCTAACAAATAGTAGCACAAGTAGTAATAAGCAAGAGAGAATTTTCTTTTTGAGTGTAAGTGTGTGTTCAGAACCATAAAGTTTGTGTGTTTGTGTTAATGAGAGAGTATGTATATATAATAGTTCGAAACTAGGTAAAATAAGGCATGAATCATAATAGTATAGTAATTATGGAACTCAGAATCAATTAGAGAAAATCAGTACAAGCACTCCCATAATTTAAGGGAATTAGTTCAAACGGTAAGGACAAGTAGCAAATAAGGAAAGAAATCAATGTACGACCAACAAGGAAAGATTTCAAATTCAGTAAGTATAGGGTAAACAATTAGGGCTAAGTTTAGAAAACTCTAATTATGGAGATAGTCAGTAAGAATCAAAAACCAATATGGAAAAGGTACACAAATCAATTAAATTGAGTAGATAGGGTAGGAATCGAAGGTTTAAGGGAAAATGTTCAAATCAGACCAAGAAACAGGGAAATCAGAATCAATTAAAAGAAAGTCATGAGTCAATGTTTTGCATATAAATAAAGTAAGACATAGATGGTTAAGAGTCGACATACAACTCTAGCAAACATGAGAGTCAAACAATACTGATTCAATGAGAAAGAGGCAAGTTTTGAACAGTTAGGATGAACACAAGCACATGGAATCAGTGTAAGTTTAGGCTAAGAAACTAAGTAGAAATATATCAAGGCAAGATAGTCACGAAAAATCACAGAAACTCAAAAACGAGAACCGGCCAGTCATGCTGATACACAAAACCAAACAAAGAACCCCCTAAAAAATTAGGGCTTTCAACATAGACGAGTTAAAGATGTAGCAAACTCATAGAATCAGTCAAGATATGCAAGAAATATAAGTTAAAACACAAAGAATCAGTTAAACAAGGTTTTAAAAGAAGTTCCGAAAACCCTAGTTTTAGAAGAAGATGAAAAACACTTGAAACCGCATGATTCTTGTAGAAAACCTTAAGGACAGTGTAGAACATTAAAGGAACAAACTAAAATCGTTCTAGATCTGTATAGATCTAGGAGATATAGGCAGAAATTAGGGTTTCAGAAGAACCCATAATGAGACGAAGAAACCTGTCTAGAAACTCAAAGATCGTGACCAATACAGCGTGATTTTGCTCGAAATCACACTGGAGTAGCCAAGAACAGACAAGTGAAAGACCCTAGATGCGAGTCGGCATGGCCCTGGGCCCTTGAAGACCTTAGAGAAGGCAAGCATGGCATGAGAGAAGCCATTGGAGGCTTAGGAGTCGATGAGAAGTCACCGGAGATGACCGGAGAAGAGAGGTCGGCGGTTGAAGGGCTAGGGTTTGGTTGAGAGTTACTGAGAGAGGAGAGGATCTTAGGGCGGCGGATTCTGGGAAATGATTAGGGTTATGGGTGGTTTAGGATTAAAAAAGGCAAGAATCAATACGGGCCGTTGATCTTTCAGATCAACGGCCATGATTTAATTGGTGCTGGGTCGGGTAGGTGTGTTTAGGGTTTGGGTCGGGTTAATTGGGTATGAATTTGGGCTGCCGAATGGGTTCAATTTGGGCTACAATTGAAATGCCAATCTGGCTATAATTTAAATAGCTACTTTTCCCTATTTTAATTTAAAAAAATTATAAGATAATTTCTGTAAATAAATTAAAGGTACTAAAATGATTTATAGTACATAATTAATTATTAAAAAATACCAGACCTAATCTTGTGAACATAAATGCAATTAAATTTTAAAAGAGGCTAATATTTCAATTATATGCAATTTAGCTTTAAAAAATACTAAATAAATTTGTAAAAAAAATGTATAAAAATTCCCTTGGCTACATTTAACATAAATATGAGAATACAATAGGTAAATTACCAAAATAATAGTTTTGGAAGTAATTATTGAGATTTTATAGATAACAAAGGCAAAATAAATCAATTTAAATCTTTGAAAATTGTGAAAAAATAATAAAACACTTGGATATACTTATATATGCACATATATGTTGTTTTGAAAGTATTTTTCATATTGAAAAATATATGTAGGGAAAAATTGGGTGTCAACAGCTGCCCCTCTTTACCCGGGAATGATGAAAGAATTTTCGGGTAAAGATATGATTGCCTATTTTGACCGAGCGAAATGGTTTGGGAGAGGTTAAGGCCGTACCCTGGCTTCTGAGCTGCCTACATATCCCTGGTCTTGCAGGAATCAGGCCGCATGTAGTTCAGGATCCGTCGACGGTAGTATGCCGACGGGTATTTTCCAAGGACGGATGAAATATTTCGGTCGGGATGAGTGAGTGGCTTACTGGAATGGTTAGGCTTGATATGGCTGCGGGCACCGGAGCAGAATCCTGCCGGGACGGCCGTTGCATGCCGGTTTTACCTGCAAATAGAAACAATACAAGCGTACATTGTGCATAAAATTAGACATGATGCAAGTTCCCATCGGACCATGAATGCTGCCTTTAGACGGTTAGGATGACGTCCTTAGGCCATGACGTCCTGGGCCATGAAGCGTGTAATAAAGGATTCGCAGGCTATGAAATGATGCTCTCGGGCTATGAAAATGATGCCTCCGAACCATGATGCCTTTGAATAATGATATGCAAGATATTGAAAAGGATCCTCAGGCTATGATATGGTGTTCTCAGGCTATGGGGATAGTGCCTATGAACGTTGACGCCTTTGGATAATTTGGCAATCTTTCAGCCTATGAGATGTAGTTTTTTGGCGATCCTTCAGCCCATGCGATGCAGATAAAGTGGCGATCTTTCAGCCATGCAAATGCAGATGAAGTGGCGATCTTTCAGCCATGCAAATGTAGATGAAGTGGCGATCTTTCAGCCATGCAAATGCAGATGAGGTGGCGATCTTTCAGCCATGCAAATATAGACGAGGCGACGATCTTTCAGCCATGCAACTTTAGATGAAGTGGCAATCTTCAGCCATGCAAATGTAGATGAGGTGGCGATCTTTCAGCCATGCAGATGTAGATGAAGTGGCGATCTTTTAGCCATGCAAATGCAGATGAGGTGGCGATCTTTCAGCCATGCAGATGTAGATGAAGTGGTGATCTTTCAGCCATGCAAATGTAGATGAAGTGGCGATCTTTCAGCCATGCAAATGTAGAAGAGACGGCGATCTTTCAGCCATGCAAATGTAGAAGAGGTGGGGATCTTTCAGCCATGCAAATGCAGATGAGGTGGCGATCTTTCAGCCATGCAGATGTAGATGAGGCGATCTTTCAGCTATGCAAATACAGATGAGGTGGTGATCTTTCAGCCATGCAGATGCAGATGAGGTGGCGATCTTTCAGCCATCCAAATGTAGATGAAGTAGCGATCTTTCAGCCATGCAAATATGGATGAGGCGGCGATCTTTCAGCCATGTAATGCAGACCAGGTAGCGATCTTTCAGCCATGCAAATGCAGATGGAGACAGCGTTTAGTTTCGGAAGGCAGAATGGTAGCCTTATGCAATGCAGAAAAATGCAGAGGGAGACAGCGTTTAGTCTCGGAAGGTAGAATGGTAGCCTTATGCAATGCAGTAAAATGTAGAGGGAGACAGCGTTTAGTCTCGGAAGGCAGAATGGTAGCCTTGTGCAATGCAGAAAATGCAGATGGAGACAGCGTTTAGTCTCGGAAGGCAGAATGGTAGCCTTATGCAATTATGAAAATACAGATGGAGACAACGTTTAGTCTCGGAAGGCAAAATGGTAGCCTTATGCAAGAAATAAAATGGCAAATGATAATAGAGCTTTCTTAGCTGATAGCAGACTGCGATATCATGATTGCTGGGGACATTGTTGTGTGTGGATAGCAAATGTGAATAAATGCAACGGTTCTGAGAGTTGTATTCCTGAACAATGTTTATCTTGTGGGTGTATAGTGTGTTTGGATGATTTCACAATCCAAGTGCCTGCATCCAAAGAAAAATCGTAAGTTTTGTAAAGGGGAGGTTAGTTCGTATCCCCGCTGGCTTTGCTTGACCTGCTTGGCTTCGATCTGGTGATCTTGTATGTGTCACTGGGGTACCGTCGCTGAACAAAGCAGTTTTGATGATAGACATGCATGATTTGGTAAAAGTATAACACAAATGTATAATAGTTTTTTCTAGATGAACCGACGACTGTGATGCGGTTCAAGACATTGCAACCTCTCTTACTACAGAATTTTGAGGGTCCTCCTCAAAATTCTGCCCCAGTTTAATGGGTTGATGCTTCTGACTGCTGCTCGTGCAGCGATCGGCTGACATTACTTCGGAATTTTAAGGGTCCTCCTCAAAATTCTGCCCCAGTTTCCAATTTCGGGGGAAATGAAAATTTTATTTAATTGTGACCGAACCCATAAGGCCGCCTACGTATCCCCTCTTAAACGGGAATCAGGTCAAACGTACTTCAATTTACATCATGCAGAGAAAACATAAAGATTACACATAGTAGCGCTTGACTGCATCTAAATTAATCGGCTTTGGCCAAACTTCTCCGTCCATTTCTGCAAGTATGAGGGCCCCTCCTGTCAGAACCCGGTGAACCATGTATGGACCTTGCCAGTTGGGAGAGAATTTCCCTTTGGCTTCATCTTGTGGAAGGCTCTGGACATTCTATTCTGATAAAGTTGACCATGACACACTGCGTTCATTCTTTTCCCATCTATAAGAGCTAGCTGCTCGTAATGACTTTTTACCCATTCTGCGTCGTCGAGCTCGGCCTCCTGTATGATCCTTAAGGAAGGAATTTCTACTTCGGCGGGAATAAGCACCTTTGTACCATAAACCAGCATATAGGGGGTTGCCCCGGTCGATGTGCGGACTGTGGTGCGATACCCCAATAGAGCAAATGCTAACTTCTCGTGCCACTGTTTATGCTTTTCTACCATTTTCCTCAATATCTTCTTGATATTCTTGTTGGCAGCTTCCACAGCTCCATTCATTTGAGGCCTGTAGGCTGTGGAATTCTTGTGGCTAATCTTGAAAGTTTCACACATATCTTTCATTAGGTCACTGTTGAGATTGGAGCCATTATAGTGATGATCGACTCTGGGATACCGAATCGACAAATAATGCGGTTGCGGACGAAGTCAGCCACGACTTTCTTAGTTACTGCTCTGTATGATGCTGCTTCGACCCACTTGGTGAAATAGTCGATCACTACTAGGATAAACCTGTGTCTGTTAGAAGCAACATGCTCGACTGGTCCAATGACGTCCATTCCCCAGGCAGCGAATGGCCATGGTGAGCTCGTTGTGTGGAGCTCACTCGGAGGCACTCTTATCATGTCGGCATGAACCTGACAGTGATGACACTTTCGGACGTACTGGATGCAATCTGTCTCCACAGTCATCCAAAAGTAACCAGCCCGGAGTATCTTCTTTGCTAAAACAAAACCATTCATATGTGGACCACAAGTCCCAGTATGAATCTCCTCTAGCAGCTTGGATGCTTCCTTTGCGTCGACACACCTTAATAATCCCAAATCAGGAGTCCTCCTATACAGGATTCCTCCGCTGTGAAAGAAATTGTTAGACAACCTCCGCAGCGTGCGCTTCTGGGCATGATTGGCAAGCTCCGGGTAATCTCCTTTCGCAAATATTCCTTGATATCATGGAACCAAGGTTTTTCGTCTGCTTCCTCTTCAACATGGGCACAGTAAGCTGGCTGATTATGAATCTTCACCAGTGTGGGGTCAATGAAATTCTTATCGGGATGCTGTATCATGGATGACAGGGTAGCCAATGCATCGGCGAATTCATTTTGAATTCTAAGAACATATCGGAAATTTGTCTTTGTGAACCTCTTTCTCAACTCCTGTACATGATGCAGATACAGGATTATTTTCACTGTTTCCTCACTGTTTTGACTTATTACTTGAACTCAGTCATACTGTTTCTCCACTATTTTACAACTCAGCCACTTTTATTCAGATTTGAGTCTTAAATGATATTTTTAAATGATAATTTGGGCTGAGAGCTACTGTTTTACTAATGCCCGAGGGGCTTGTGATGATATTCTGACTGAGTGTGGCCGAGGGCCAGATGTGAGGATACACTGAGTGATGTGAGGATACACTGAGTGATGTGAGGCCGAGGGTCTGGATGTGAGAGTTATATATGGATCGGGCTGCACGCCGCAGCGATACTCATATGGACCGGGCTGCACGCCACAGCGGTATATATATATATTGGATCGGACTGCACGCCTCAGTGATATAGCGCTTGGGCTGTAGGAGCCCCTCCGAAGTCTGCACCCCCACAGTGAGTGCGGGTACCCATAAGGATCAGGCTGCACGCCGCAGCGAGCTATGGATCGGGCTGCACGCCGCAGCAATATGTGGATCGGGCTGCACGCCGCAGCGGCTACTATATGATATTGTTCTGAGAGTGATCTGAGAGAGAGAGCTCGAGGGGCTGAGAGTGTTGTTGAAAGTGAGCCCGAGGGGCTGGTACTATTTTGAGGTATTGCCCGAGGGGCGGACTTTTATGTGCTCATCTTGCATATTTATTTGCCTTTTTACCTATTATACCGTGGTATTTGTGCCCGAGGGGCGGATTTTTCTGTGCTTATCAGCACTAACTGTTTTGAAATCGTTTTCGTAATTATTGAAAAGATCATTTTCAAAAGAGATTTGAACTAAGCCAAGAAACTTCTATGATTCCACAGATTTCACTATTTTCTCAGGAAATTGTACCCGGCTTCTATATAGCATGTTGGTTGCTTTACGTGATTTCTTGCTGCTCAGTTATTATTTACCTTTATTACTCACTGAGTTGGTACTCCCTGCACCTCGCGTGCAGTTGCAGGTATTTATTCACCCGGTAGCGGGTATTGGCTGCGTGGAGGCAGAGTTATAGAGGTTTTAGCGAGGTGACTGCCAGCGTTCACAGCACCACTGTCTTCTATCTTATTCATTATTCTTGTTTAGTAGACTGTAAGTGACTTGTGTCACCCCGGTCGGGCTGTGTTGGGTTGTAATTACGTTAATTAATATCATTAAATCATATTCGAACTGTTATTAAACTGTTTAACTGCTTAAAAGGGCTTGTCTTCAGAGAGTGCCATCACGACCGGAGCGGGTATCAGAGCCTAGGAGACGTCTGTATTTATCCTCGAGAGGCTGCAGAACCTCTAGGAAAACTTCACTTTCTTGGAATTCTTATCGTGCGTACTTGATTCAGCTTGTGATATAACTCTTGAAATTCCTTCCACACGTCAGTATGCGCACGTGAGCGCTCAGCATTATATGTGCCTTGATGGTTTGTGATTCCCCGATCAAGGGGCGAGATGTGATCTTCGTGAGTATGTTGGGCCAGTCTGGAGGACTTGAGGCCGGATCTTTGCCTATGGCTTGAGCACCGAGGTGCTGATTGTGTGAGCAAGTGTTTTGAACTTATATGTTCGGTATTGTCCCTTTTAGCTGGAATGGCGGTTGGATATCCATGTGATGAGTATGTTAGTATTGCAAGATGTATCTATATGACTTGGTAGTGACGAAGAAGTCTCCTGGATAATAGATGAACTGTTAAGTGTTCGGTTCCTATTGTGATTTGATGTGTAGCCCGAATTATGGGCACGTGAAGAATATTTTCGTGTCTCCTAGTAGGGAAGTGAAGTGCATTACATGTGGCGGTATGAGTTCAGACCTAGGAAGACTAAATGACTGGGTAATGTGTATGACGGTGGGAGGTGTGCTGAAGTACTAAATTGAGGCGAAGCAGGTGGGTTATCTCTTGCGGAGTGTTCTTCAGTGGTATGATCCTTATGCGTATGTTAGAGATCTCATGTGTAATGGAAGGGTACGTGTTGAAATTTGAGAATTCGGGTAGCTTAGAGAGTAGACTCAACTGATGTGGGAATGAATGCGAGGTTGCAGAGGATTAGAATACTAGATGATCTGTGTTTTCACAAACTAGTGGATGATTTGAGTTTAATCTCACTATGATATTGTGGCATCATTAGAGTAAAAGTATTATGGGTTATTGAGTGTGTCCTGATATATGGCTTCAAGCCAAGTTGGGGAGGCTGCTGTGGATTAGCTGATTGCACGGTTATGTGCTATGTTGGTTTCGGTCTGAGGCATGTTGGCGGATCAGTTCTGGTTGCAGAAATTGAGCCGAGGATGGCACGAGTGAAGCAAAATTTTGACAAAGGTTATACGGTGCTTCGTAGATGTGTGAAAGTAATAGGATGTCTAGAGTTGTTGTTGGTATAGAATGCTCGGTGCATAGAGCAGGAAATTGCTTGGTTGTATTGGGATGAGGATCTCATTTTGCGGTATCGGAGTGCCAATAAGGCACGAGTGGTTCTGTTCGTTAAGTCAGGTAATTTGCAGTTTGAATAAGAGTGAATGACTCTCAAGAATGGTTTTATTGTGTTTAAGATTCTACATGTAACAATCAGGTGTCTCAAGGTTGTGTAGGTGGTCAGAGACTGTGTTTTCATCGGAAAGGTCAAGACTGGTGGTATTTTATGTTAATTATGGGATTCTATGTATCAGTATCTGGAAAGTGATGGTAGCGAATTCAGATTCGCAGGAAGTTCTTCAAAGTAAAGTATTCTGGAATGTGGTATTTCTGGGAACATTTGAGGGATTATTCGGTGGCCTATGGGTCTTAGACAGTATGGTCTTATGTTCGAGTCTCGTGTGGTAAACCTGGGTTGAGGTATTGTGGTGCCACAGCAAGGAAGAATATCAAGTTGATGATGAATCAGAGGGGAAATTTGATAAATGGAATAGGTTGATAGTAGACTGAGTCGGTATGGTAAGGGTACGATTAATTCTTCGTATGTGTTCGAGGTAATGAGCCTTACAAGCATTTTGCAGCAATGCTCTTGAGTTTTGGCAGCTTGCTTAGCTTGGTTTGGGTAGAAGGATTCAGTCCTGGAAGTTTAGCTTGTGCACATGGAATTGGGGGGGAGAGACCTTGTTGGGTTTTACCGTGGTTTGGAGATGAATATATTCTCTATGGGTATGCGAAGCATGGAATGTGTAATGATTCTTCTTCTAGATGGGATTGACGGAAGGTCTTGGCTAGATGAGTTACAGTTCAGTTCTGAAAAGAAGTTCATAAAATTCTTAGGCAACGGGTAGCCTCAGGTAATCAAGGAAATGGTACTGCTAATTGGAAGTGATTTGGTGAGAGTATACGTCTCAGGAAAAGGTAATGTGATTAGACTGATGATACTTCGGTAGTATTGCGGTGCTTTCTTGTTAGATCGACTGTTGATATCTGAGTTTGTGTGATGGCACAAGGGAATTTTAGAATATCTATCGTGGAATGATTGGGTACTTGGGGTGTGATATGTATTCATACTGCGGAATTTGGGACCAGGCATGGTGATTCGTGTGCTATATGGAGTGGAGACTGGAAGTTCTCATGTACAGCCTATGTAGTGGTTGTGGAGCGTGTGTATCGGCACCGTTTAGCGGCTGTTGGGATTTGGAGGCCCGAGTGGATCTTTCTTTGCTTGGTATATTAGATTTTGGATATGATATTGGGGTGTAGACTGGTTGTCTCAGTGTTGGGTTGTTCTAGACTATTGTGCTATGGGCTATGCCGGAAAATGCCACAGGTTGCGTGGCGAGGTGCATCAGATTACGTTCTAGCAGAGTGGTTTGTATTCCAAAGACCAGCGGACGGCTGGGAAGGACTATTTTTCTTAAGTGGGCCTTCGTGATGGATGTAGCTTTTCAATGCGTTTCTTATGGCCGGGGATGTCGCCGGGCGAGGTTGTGGATTTCGGTATTGATTTGGTGCCGGGCACCGTATTGTACGGCTCCGGAGGAATGTAGTGGAAGGAGCAGTTTCATGCCTTCTTGGTATTGAGTTCGTTGGCAGACCGATGTGGCTATGTATTTAGCCTGAGTTAGCTTGGTTGGTCCCGAGTTGTATTGTTGAGGGATAGGTTGATTCGATCGTTATTGAACTTGTTAGTGATCTGGGAAGATCTATGAGTTGCTTTTCTGTGCTGTGAGACGTTATAATTTGTTGGATATAGGCACATGTGGTGCGGTTCTATTGGGGATTCATAGAGAAAGTCGAGCGGGAAGAGTAATTGGGTGTTGATCGGTAAATGGAGTATCGGTTATGACCTATCGGGTTGCGTATCATATGTTATTTGTTTCACCGTGGATGTAATGAATTGCCTTGGTTTCAGACATCAAAATGTGCGTGGCTGTCGATTTTTGATCACTGTGACTTGAGGTGCTTCATGTGTAACAGTGTTTGGATAGAATCGCGCATTGTAGCGAGGCTACGTGGAGTTATGACCTTTCGAGGTAGATTCAGGTGTTCTATTTCTATGATGTGAGACGAGGTCTCAGCCTTGTGTGGTGATGGTACTGATGAACTTGAGTTAGCTCTTTCGTTTGAGTCATTTGTCATGATTTGAGTATGTTCAGACTGTTTCTTATTGGTGCGTGTATTATGCAAGTTGTGGCTTAGGCCTGTATTGAGGTGTCATATCACCAGAGTGGAGTGTTGGATTCGAGGTGGTCGTTGGAGTCATTAATGAATACGAACAGATTTGATCTCAGCTTGTTAGAAGGATAATATCGAGGTTCGGCCCAGAAATCTGTTGTGGTATTAGTCAAAAAGGGAAGTGGCTTCATGAATGGTTGATCTGAGAAATGGTTACGGTTTATCGCGTGTTTTATTTATCGTTGGCAGTATATGAAAGTGTTGGAATAAGACTTTAGCTAATAAGAGGTTTTCTATCGGTATTTGATTATTGTGGGCAACTGCTGTGAATAGAGGCTATCGTTTCGAGTGTTTGGATTATGTGGTATATCGGATGGTCTCACCTGAGGTTGCAGGTATGGGTTATTACAGCTGGTTCGGGCTTATTCTGAATATAGATGTGAAGTTCTCATCTTGAGTATGATTTCGGAAAGCGCAATGTGGTTCCATGGTTTATGGACTAGATGGATTGTGAAATTTCAGCTATGTTGTGTTATCGGACCTATGCGAGATAGGGTGACGTGGGATCGCCCCGGGTATATGCTTGGTAAGGTTATTCAGCTACTGGTTGGCTTCTAGGACAACTCTGGGTACGCTCGAGGACGAGCGTTGGTTTAAGTTGGGAGGATGTGATGACCCGACCCGTCGTCTCATGTGTTACCGCTCCGTTTCCCCCATTTTATACTTCTTCATGTTTCGTTATCGGTATGTGGTGTGTTAGAATTGATTTGGATTGGTTCTGATAAGAAATGAGACACTTAGTCTCTTTAAGGAAGGCTTAAGTTGGAAAAGTCAACCGAATGTTGACTATTGAGTTAGAGGGCTCGGATGTGATTTCCGGTGATTCGTTAGCTTCGGGGGATGATTTGTGACTTATGAGTGTGATCGGAACTGATTTTGGAGGTCCAGTGTAGAATTAGGCTTGAATTGGCGAAGTTAGTATTTTGGCGAATTCCGGTTGATAGATGAGATTTTGATCCGAGGGTCGGAATGGAATTCCGAGAGTTGCTGTAGCTTCGTTATGTGATTTGTGATGTGTGCGCAAAATTTCAGGTCATTCGGACGTCGTTTGGTCGGGTTTTTGATCGAAAGTGCATTTCGGAGGTTTTGAGAAACTTAGGCTTGAATTCGATGAGTTTCGAGTAATTTGATGTTGTTTGAGGTGTTTTGATGATTGGAACAGGTTTGAATGATGTTATGGGATATGTTGGCATATTTGGTTGAGGTCCCGAGGGCCTCGGGTGAGTTTCGGATGGTCAATCGGACCAATTTTGGCTCTTGAGAGCTGCAGGTTTTTCAGTTCTTATGTTGCAGAAGCTTTGGCCTTCGCGATCGCGGGGGTGATGCCGCGATCGCATAGGAGAAATTCGGGAGGCTTGAAATTTGTTCATCGCGTTCGCATTTGGTCATCTGCGATCACAGAGGGTCTGAGGGTGAAGCTTCGCGATCGCATTCAGCTGTTCGCGATCGCGTATGAGGTTTTTGGAGTCCATGTAAGTTCTTCTTCGCGTTCGCAAGGGCATTCTCGGGTTCGCATAGCACATTTTTGGGAGCTTGGGAATTTGCTCTTCGCGATCGCATGCATGAGGCCGCGATCGCATAGAAGAAAATATAGAGCTGGGCAGAATGTTTTAAAAGCTCATTTCCGCGATTTTGGGTCATTTTTCCTCCATTGTTGATCTTTTTGGGAGCTTTTTGAAGGAAATTGAAGAGGGAATCAAGGAGAATCGATTGGAGGTAAGATTTTTGAACTTAAAACTCGTTTTTATTGTGAAACCCACCTAGAAATTCATGGAATTAAGCCAAAAGTGGAAGAACTAGGGCTTGAGTTTTGGGATTTTTAAAATTGGAATTTGAAGGGCCATTTAAGGTCGGATTTGGGAGTTCTTGGTATGTATGAACTCGTGGCGAGATGAGGAATCCATTGATGTGAATTTTATAATTTTTCGAGAAGTGGGCTCGGGGCTCGGGTTTTGCTAGTTTTGAGATTTTTGCTATTTTTCGATTGTTTTCGATTGGGTATTGTTCCCTTAGCATATTGTGATGTATTCGCTCTGATTTTGGATAGATTCGACGCGCGTGGAGGCCGATTTGAGGGGCAAAGGCGGTGCGAGCTAGAGATTTCACCGGTTCGAGGTGAGTAATGATTGTAAATGATATCTTGAGGGTTTGAAACCCCAGATTGCACATCGTAGTGCCATATTGAGGTGACTTGCACGCTGGATAGTGGGCGTGGGGTAGAGCACCACTGGGGATTGTGACTTGGTCCGTCCCGATTGATGAATTTACTGCGTATTTGACTGGAATTTATTTGTTATCACTGTTGTTTGGGCTGATTTCCATATTTGGGCTTCGTGCCAACTATTTGAATCCTTCGGGGATTATTTTCACTGTTTCCTCACTGTTTTGACTTATTACTTGAACTCAGTCATACTGTTTCTCCACTATTTTACAACTCAGCCACTTTTACTCAGATTTGAGTCTTAAATGATATTTTTAAATGATAATTTGGGCTGAGAACTACTGTTTTACTAATGCCCGAGGGGCTTGTGATGATATTTTGACTGAGTGTGGCCGACGGCCAGATGTGAGGATACACTGAGTGATGTGAGGCCGAGGGCCTGGATGTGAGAGTTATATAGGGATCGGGCTGCACGCCGCAGCGATACTCATATGGATCGGGCTGCACGCTGCAGCGGTATATATATATATTGGATCGGACTGCACGCCGCAGTGATATAGTGCTTGGGCTGTAGGAGCCCCTCCGGAGTCTGCACCCCCACAGTGAGCGCGGGTACCCATATGGATCGGGCTGCACGCCGCAGCGAGCTATGGATCGGGCTGTACGCCGCAGCAATATGTGGATCGGGCTGCACGCCGCAGCGGCTACTATATGATACTGTTCTGAGAGTGATCTGAGAGAGAGAGACCGAGGGGCTGAGAGTGTTGTTGAGAGTGAGCCCGAGGGGATGGTACTGTTTTGAGGTATTGCCCGAGGGGCGGACTTTTATGTGCTCATCTTGCATATTTATTTGCCTTTTTACCTGTTATACCATGGTATTTGTGCCCGAGGGGCGGATTTTTCTGTGCTTATCAGCACTAACTTTTTTGAAATCGTTTTCGTAATTATTGAAAAGATCATTTTCAAAAGAGATTTGGACTGAGCCAAGAAAATTATAAGATTCCACAAATTTCACTGTTTTCTCAGGAAATTGTACCCGGCTTCTATATAGCATGTTGGTTGCTTTACGTGATTTCTTGCTGCTCAGTTATTATTTACCTTTATTACTCACTGAGTTGGAGTACTCACTTTACTCCCTGCACCTCGCGTGCAGTTGCAGGTATTTATTCACCCGGTAGCGGGTATTGGCTGCATGGAGGCAGAGTTGTAGAGGTTTTAGCGAGGTGACTGCCAGCGTTCGCAGCACCACTGTCTTTCTATGTTATTCATTATTCTTGTTCGGTGTATTTCTAGACTGTAAAGTGGGAATTTCATTCTTATAGATGCTCGTGACTTGTGACACCCCGGTCGGGCTGTGTTGGGTTGTAATTGCGTTAATTAATATCATTAAATCATATTCGAACTGTTATTGAACTGTTTAACTGCTTAAAAGTGGTGTTTTGAAATGGTCTGGCTGGCCTTGTCTTCACGAGAGGCGCCATCACGACCGGAGCGGGGTTTGGGTCGTGACAGTCATGCTGATACACAAAACCAAACAAAGAACCCCCTAAAAACTAGGTCTTTTAACATAGACGAGTTAAAGATGTAGCAAACTCATAGAATCAGTCAAGATATGCAAGAAATATAAGTTAAAACACAAAGAATCAGTTAAACAAGGTTTTAAAAGAAGTTCCGAAACCCCTAGTTTTAGAAGAAGATGAAAAACACTTGAAACCGCATGATTCTTGTAGAAAACCTTAAGGACATTGTAAAACATTAAAGGAACAAACTCAAATTGTTCTATATCTGTATAAATCTAGGAGATATAGGCATAAATTAGGGCTTCAGAAAAACCCATAATGAGACGAAGAAACCTGTCCAGAAACTCAAACATCGTGACCAATACAGCATGATTTTGCTCGAAATCACACTAGAGTAGCCAAGAACAGACAAGTGAAAGACCCTAGATGCGAGTCGGCATGGCCCTGGGCCCTTGAAGAGCTTAGAGAAGGCAAGCATGGCATGAGAGAAGCCATTGGAGGCTTAGGAGTCGATGAGAAGTCACTGGAGATGACCGGAGAAGAGAGGTCGGTTGTTGAAGGGTTAGGGTTTGGTTGAGAGTTACTGAGAGAGGAGAGGATCTTAGGGCGGCGGATTCTGGGAAATGATTAGGGTTGGGGGTGGTTTAGGATTAAAAAGGCAAGAATCAATACGGGTCGTTGATCTTTCAGATCAACGGCCATGATTTAATTGGTGCTGGGTCGGGTAATTTAAATAGAAATTGGGCTGGGTTGAGTTTAATTTAGGCTGTAATTGAAACGCCAATCTGGCTATAATTTAAATAGCCATTTTTCCCTATTTTTATTTATAAAAATAATAGGATAATTTTTGTAAATAAATTAAAGGTACTAAAATAATTTATAGTACATAATTAATTATTAAAAAATACCAGACCTAATCTTGTGAACATAAATGCAATTAAATTTTAAAAGAGGCTAATATTGCAATTATATGCAATTTAGCTTTAAAAAATACTAAATAAATTTGTAAAAAAAATGTATAAAAATTCTCTTGGCTACATTTAACATAAATATGAGAATACAATAGGTAAATTACAAAAATGATAGTTTTGGAAGTAATTATTGAGATTTTATAGATAACAAAGGGAAAATAAATCAATTTAAATCTTTGAAAATTGTGAAAAAATAATAAAACACTTGGATATACTTATATATGCACATATATGCTGTTTTGAAAGTATTTTGCATATTGAAAAATATATGTAGGGAAAAATTGGGTGTCAACACTCACATTACTCCCTGCACCTTGTATGCAGATCCAAGGGTTGCCGGACGTGCTAGCGAGCATTGATTTTCATCCGCCGCTGATATTTTGGAGTGGGCAAGGTAGCTGCATGGCTATCGCAGCCTTGCTCTTCTCCCTCCTATCTTCCTATAGATATTATTAGCTGATTTCCAGACTATTTTAGTCTTGTTATATTTCAGAACAGTTGTAGTATTTGCTCATGACTTAGTGACACCCGAGGTCGGGCTTTTATTTCTGCATTTTGGTTTTTGAATTTATCTCTTTATGGATTCAGTATGAAAAAGGTTATTATCTAAATTTTAATGAAATGTCGTATTATTTTGGGAATGTGTCGGCTGGTCTAGTTCCATAATAGCCGCCATCACGACCAGGTTGGTTTTGGGGTTGTGACAAGTTGTTATCAGATCCTAGGTTACATAGGTCTCACGGGTCATGAGCGGGTTTAGTAGAGTCTTGTGGATTGGTACGGAGACGTCTGCACTTATCTTCGAGAGGCTGCAGAACCTTTAGAAAAAACTTCACATTCTTGAATTCTTGTCGTGCGAATTTGTTGATTCTGGTAACTAAACTTCTGTTGTTCTATTCTATCACATATGGTGAGGACACGTGCTACCGGTCAGGATGGATGACCACCAGTACCACCAGTTAGGGCCGCGAGAGGCCGAGTTCACGGTCGAGGCCGTGGTAGGGGCATGGGTTTAGCCCGCACAGCAGCTAAGGCAGCACCTGCAGATCCACCAGCTGCCCCAGTACATGATCAAGTCCCAGTTATGGACGCTTCAGCAGGACCAGCTCAGGCACCGGCTGTGCCTACTATTATTCCAGGTCTTCAGGAGAACTTGGCTTAGATATTTACCGTGTGCACCAGTCTTGCTTAGGCGGTCGTAGTTTCTACTACAACAGCTACTTCCCAGGCTGGGGGAGGCACTCAAACTCCCACCGCCCGTACACCCGAGCAGGTTGTTCAGGAACTGCAGACACCGGAGGCACCACCAGTCCAACCGGTTGTACCTGCTCAGGATTATGTGGTACCAGTCATGCCTGATAACGAGCAGCGCAGATTAGGGAGGTTTGGTAGACGTCAACCTCCGACTTTCAATGGTACAAAGAGCGAGGATGCCAGGTTTCTTGGACAAGTGTTAGAGGATTCTACGTACAGCGAGTATTCTGGACACAAGTGGGGTCTCATTTACTACTTTTCAGTTTTCTGGAGCTGCCTTTACTTGGTGGGAGGCTTATGAGAGGCGTTGGTATGTTGGTGCAACTCCCCTTACCTGGCAG
Source organism: Nicotiana attenuata (assembly GCF_001879085.1). Lineage (NCBI taxonomy): Eukaryota > Viridiplantae > Streptophyta > Magnoliopsida > Solanales > Solanaceae > Nicotiana > Nicotiana attenuata. The sequence goes on along the minus strand of NC_031991.1, from coordinate 20,758,506 downwards.
CAGTTCTCCGTTCTCTTTTTGGAGAAGTATGTGTCGCAGTCTCGCAGAGAGGTGCTGCACAGATAGTTCGAGCGGTTGCGTCAGGATGATATGACTGTGACGCAGTATGAGATGAGGTTCTCTGACTTAGACCGTCATGCTATCTGGTTCTTTACCACAGACAAGGAGAGGATCAGGAGGTTCGTGGATCGCCTTTCGTATCAGTTACGGATTCTAATGACTAGAGAGAGGGTATCTGGTGCTTCTTTTGAGGAGGTTGTTGACATTGCTCGAGACATAGAGTCAATTCGATGCTAGGAGCGAGTAGAGAGGGAGGCCAAGAGGCTTCGTGGATCTGGTAGTTTTGCGGGTGCTCCTCATGGGGTGAGTTTCAGCACGGCAAAGGCCGTCTATTCAGACATGCTCAGTCAGCTCGCCCAGTTTATCGTGGGGCATCATCGGGCCATGATTCTCACAGTTCTCATCAGGGCCATTCATCACTTAGTTCTCTCCCAGCTCAGAGTGCATCTCGTGCTCCATCAGTTCAGGGTTCTTCTATGCTAGGTTTTTCTACTAGTCATCCCGGTGCTAGGGGTTCCCTTCAGTCCCTCCACCAGCACCAGAGGGTTGTTATGAGTGTGGAGAGTTGGGGCACATGTGGAGGTAGTGTCCTCATCGTCATGGGGGTTCGCCTCAGCAGAGGAGTCAGCCATCGACTTCAGCACCAGTTACTTCATCACCCACCCAGTCAACTAGGGGTGGAGGACAATCAGCTAGGGGTCACCCCAAAGGGGGAGGTCGATCAAGTGGTGGTCAGGCCTGTTTCTATGCACTTTCAGCTAGACCAGATGCTATTGCTTCAAATTTTGTGATCACAGGAATTGTCTCAGTTTGCCACAGAGATGCCTCTATATTATTTGATCCTGGTTCCACTTTTTCATATGTGTCGTTATATTTTGCTCATTATTTGGATACACCCCGCGAGTCTCTTATTTCATCTGTTCGTGTATGTACTCCAGTAGGCGATACCGTTGTTGTGGACCGCGTATATCGGTCATGTGTGGTGACTATTAGGGGTTTGGAGACCTAAGTGGACCTTTTGGTTCTTAGTATGGTTGATTTTGATGTGATATTATCCATGGATTGGTTGTCTCCGTGTCGTGCTATTTTGAACTGTCATACTAAGACAATGACGTTGGCTATGCTGGGTTTGCCACGGATTGAGTGGCGAGGCTCGACGGATTATGTCCCCGGTAGAGTGATTTCATTCTTGAAAGCCCAGTGGATGGTTGGGAAGGGTTGTCTTTCTTATTTTGCCTTTTTAAGGTATATATCAGTGCAGAGACTCCTTCCATTGATTCAGTTCTGATAGTGAGGGATTTTCTGGATGTGTTTTCTGTAGACCTGCCGGGCATACCGCCGGACAGGGATATAGACTTCGGTATTGATTTGGTGCCGGGCACTCAGCCCATTTCTATTCCACCCTATCGTATGGCACCGGTGGAGTTAAAGGAGTTGAAGGAGCAGTTTCAGGAACTCCTTGATAAGGGGTTTATTCGGCCTAGTGTGTCGCCTTAGGGTGCGCCTGTTCTATTTGTGAAGAAGAAGGATGGCACGATGAGGATGTGCATTGATTACATGCAGTTGAACAAAGTCACAATCAAGAACAAGTATACTTTGCCTCGTATTGATGATTTATTTGACCAGCTTAAGGGAGTGAGAGTGTTCTCCAAGATTGATCTCAGGTCAGGGTATCACCAGTGAAAGATCAGGGACTCAGACATTCTTAAGATAACTTTCAGGACCCGATATGGTCATTATGAGTTCCTTGTGATGTATTTTGGGCTGACTAATGCCCCAGCAGCGTTCATGCATTTGATGAACAAGGTGTTTCGGCCTTATCTCAACTCATTTGTTGTTGTATTCATTGCTGTTATTCGGGTGTACACACCTAGTCAGGAGGAGGACGCTGAGCATTTGAGAGTAGTATTGTAGCGGTCGAGGGAGGAGAAGCTTTATGCAAAGTTCTCCAAGTGTGAGTTTTGGCTCGGTTCAGTTGCGTTCTTGGGGCATGTGGTGTCCAGTGAGGGTATTAAGGTTGATCCGAAGAAGATAGAGGCGGTCCAGAGTTGGTCCGGACCATCCTCATCCACAGATATTCGTAGCTTTCTTGGTTTGTCGAGTTATTACCGTCAGTTCGTTCAGGGATTTTTATCTATTACATCACCGTTGACCAAATTAACTCAAAAGGGTGCTCCTTTCAGGTGGTCGGATGAGTGTGAGGCGAGCTTTCAGAAGCTTAAGACTGCCTTGACCACAGCTCCAGTGTTAGTTTTGCCATCAGTTCAGGTTCTTATACAATATATTGTGATGCTCCTCGGGTCGGCATCGGGTGTGTGTTGATGCAGGAGAGTAGAGTGATTTCTTATGCTTCTCGTCAGTTGAAGCCCCATGAGAAGAACTACCATGTTCATGATTTGGAGTTGGCTTCCATTGTTCATGCATTGAAGATTTGGAGGCATTATCTCCATGGTGTGTCTTGTGAGGTGTTTACCGATCATCGTAGCATCCAGCACTTGTTCAAACAGAAGGATCTCAACTTGAGGCAACGGAGATGGTTGGAGCTGCTAAAGGACTATGATATTACAATTTTGTACCATTCGGGAAAGGCCAATGTAGTGGTCGATGCCTTGAGTAGAAAGGCGGTGAGTATGGGCAGTTTGGCATATATTCCTATTGAGGAGAGACCTCTTGCAGTTGATGATCAGTGCTTGGCCAATCGGTTTGTGAGGTTGGATATTTCGGAACCCAGTCGGATCCTAGCTTGTGTGTTTTCTCGATCTTCCTTGTTTGATCGTATCAGAGAGTGCCAGAATGATGATCCTCATTTTCTTGTCCTCAAGGACAGAGTTCAGCACGACGATGCCAGAGATGTGACTATTGGTGATGATGGGGTATTGAGGATGCAGGGCTAGATATGCGTGCCCAATTTAGATGGGCTTCGGGAGTTGATTCTAGAGAAGGCCCATAGCTCGTGGTACTCCATCCATCCAGGTGCCGCGAATATGTACCGGGATTTGAGACAACACTATCGGTGGAGGAGAATGAAGAAGGATATAGTGGGGTTTTTAGCTTGGTGTCTCAATTGTCAGCAGGTGAAATATGAGCATCAGAGACCGGGTGGCTTGCTTCAGCAGATGAATACTCCAGAGTGGAAGTGGGAGCGAATCACCATGGATTTTTTAGTTGGACTCCCACAGACTTTGAGGAAGTTTGATGCTATTTGGGGGATTGTGGATCGGCTGACCAAGTTCGCGCACTTCATTCCTATGTGTACTACCTATTCTTCAGAGCGGTTAGCGGAGATTTGTATCTGAGATTGTTCGCCTGCATGGTGTCCCGGTTTCTATCATTTCAGATAGAGGTACTCAGTTTACATCGCAGTTTTGGAGGATCGTGCAGCGAGAGTTGGGTACTCAGGTTGAGTTGAGCACAACTTTTCACCCTCAGACGGACGGGCAGTCCGAGCGCACTATTCATATATTGGAGGACATGTTGCGCGCTTGTGTCATTGATTTTGGGGCTTCATGGGACCAGTTTCTACCACTCGCGGAGTTTTCATACAACAACAATTATCAGTCGAGTATTCAGATGGCTCCATATGAGGCTTTATATGGGAGGCGGTGTAGATCTCCAGTGGGTTGGTTTGAGCCGGACAAGTCTAGGCTTTTGGGTACAGACTTGGTATAGGATGCTTTGGACAAGGTGAAAGTAATTCAGGAGCGGCTTCGTACAGCGCAGTCGAGACAAAAGAGTTATGCTGAAAGAAAGGTTCGTGATGTGTCTTACATGGTTGGGGAAAAGGTTCTACTGAAGGTTTCACCCATGAAGGGTGTTATGAAATTTGGGAAGAAGGGAAAATTGAGCCCTCGGTTCATTGGGCCTTTTGAGGTGCTTCGGAGGATTGGGGAAGTGGATTATGAGCTTGCCTTGCCACCTAGTTTGTCGGGTGTGCATCCGGTATTTCATGTTTCTATGCTCCGGAAGTATGTCGGCGATCCGCCTCATGTTTTGGATTTCAGCACGGTTCAGTTAGATGGTGATTTGACTTATCATGTGGATCCAGTTGCCATTTTGGAGCGGCAGGTTCAAAAGTTGAGATCAAAGGATATAGCTTCAGTGAAGCTGCAGTGGAGAGGTCGACCCGTGGAGGAGGCTACTTGGGAGACCGAGCGGGAGATGCGGAGCAAATATCCACACCTGTTTGAGGCTTCAAGTATGTTTCTAGACTCGTTCGAGGACGAACGTTTGTTTAAGAGGGGGAGGATGTAATGACTCGGCCGGTCTTTTTATGAGTTATAGCCCTGTTTCCCCCGTTTTTGCTTCTTTGTGTGTTCCTCAGCTGTATTTCATCGAATAATGTTGGTTGGTTCGGGTCTGGAGTGGTTTCGGTGTGGAATGAGACACTTAGTCTCCTATTTAGAAGTTTAAGTTAGAAAAGTCAAATGGATGTTGGCTTATGTGTAAATGATCTCGGATGTGAATTATGATGGTTCGGTTAGCTCCGTTAGGTGATTTTGGACTTGGGTGCGCGTCCGGAATGTGATTTGGAGGTCCGTGGTAGATTTAGGCTTGAATTGGCAAAATTGGAAATTTGGCATTTCTCGTTCGGCAATGGAAATTTAGATATCGGGGTCGGAATGAAATTCTAAAAATTGGAGTAGGTCCGTAGTGTCATATGTGACGTGTGTGCAAAATTTCAGGTCATTCGGATGAGGTTCGCTATGTTTCAGCATTGTTTGCGGAATTTGGAAGTCTAGAAGTTCTTAGGCTTCAATCCGAGGGTGATTTGGTGTTTTGATGTTGTTTTGAGTGTTCCGAAGGTTTGACTAAGTTTGAATGGTGATATGTGACTTGTTGGTATTTTTGGTTGAGGTCCCGAGGGCCTCGGGATGAATTCAGATGGTTGACGGAGGATTTGGAATTTGGATTGCCCAGCTGAAGCTGCTGCTTCTAATATTTCCGCACCTGTGGATTGGGGACCGTAGGTGCGAGGTCATAGATGCGGTGGGGAAGCCGCAGATGCGGAACTTGAGGGCCAAGAGAAGAACCGCAGATGCGGTGAGTTTGACGCATCTGCGGGACCACAGGTGCGACACCTGCGGCGCAGATGCGGTCTTGGGAGTTTAAGTGAAAACCGTAGGTGCGGTTGTTTGGACCGTAGAAGCGGTTGCGCAAGTGCAATTAAAGGGCCGCAGGTGCGGAAATTCCTAGGCAGAAGGTATAAATTGGACCCTTCACGAAATTTGAGTTATTTCCACCATTTTTCATCCGTTTTTGGAGCTTTTTGGAGGGTTTTGAAGAGGGAACCAAGGGGTATTACATTGAGGTAAGTTACTTGAGCTTCATACTTGTGATTATGGTAATTTTCAGTTGTTTAAGCATGAAATTAGTAAAAATTAGGGAAGAAATTGAGGGGATTAGGGCTTGAAATTGGAGAGTTTGATTTGAAGATTTGAGGGACCATTTGATGTCGGATTTTGATGATTTTGGTATGTATAGACTCGTGAGTGAAAGGAGTTTCTAGTTTTGTGATTTTTGTTGGATTCCGAGACGTGGGCCCGGGGGCCAAGTTTGGATGAATTTCGGGATTTTGGTATAAATTGATAGTTTTTCGTATGAAATTGGTTCCTTGGCCTATATTGACTTCATTGTATTGCTTTTGGTCAGACTCGGGACGTTTGGAGGCTGATTCCAGAGGCAAGTGCTTCGTGTAGTAGGGATTTGACCGGTTTGAGGTAAGTAATGATTGTAAATCTTGTCCCGAGGGTATGAAGCTCCGGATTTCACATCGTTTCACTATTGTGAGATGATGCACATGCTAGGTGACGAGCGTGTGGGCGAGCACCATTGGGGATTGTGACTTGGTCCATCCCGTAGCAACTATTAAGTTATGTATTTGGCTGAAAACTATATAATACTTATGTGTTTTAGAAAGGATTTCTATAATTTGGATTGAATGCCATATTTGGACCTCGTGTCAAAGCTGTTTGGACCCTAGGGGCCTTTTCTTATTATTTCCTCATTGTTTTGATTTAAGATCTGTACTCAGTCATGCTATGTTTTACTGATTTAATAACTCAGTCTTTATTACTCCGTTTTGATGCATAAAATGATATTTTGGGCTGAGCACCCTGTTTTACTGATACCACGAGTGGCTTGAGAGGTTTCTGACTGAGTGAGGCTGAGGGCCTGATTAATTTACGCCACGAGGTGGCTTGTTATAGCGCTTGGGCTGTAGGAGCCCCTCTGAAGTCTGCACACCCCAGTGAGCGCGGGTACCCTGAGTGAGTGATATGATGTTTTGCCTAAGGGACTGTTCTTGATTCATGTTGTGCCCGAGGGGCTGTTTACGAGTGACTATGAGGTTTGCCCGAGGGTTTGATTCTGAGTGGTGTTATGCCAGAGGGGCAGTTTATGATTCATGTTGCTCGAGGGGCTGTATACGAACTATGTTTTGCCCGAGGGGCTGTTTATGGTTTTCATCACTTTTTCTCTAAATTGCATTGAGCCTCTGTTGAAACTGTTGAAAAGCATCTTTAAATGATTTTTACTGAAAAACTAGGTTTTAAACGAGAGGATTTGACTGATATGCTGATTTGAAAGCATGTTGTACTTACTGAGTTTTCATGATGTGGATTTTATGTGTTTCCTATTGCTCAGTATTTATTTACCTTTATTACTCACTGAGTTGGCGTACTCGCATTACTCCCTGCACCTTGTATGCAGATCCAAGGGTTGCTGGACGTGCCAGCGAGCATTGATTTTCATCTGCCACGGATATTTTGGTGTGGGCAAGGTAGCTGCATGGCGATCGCAGCCTTGCTCTTCTCCCTCCTATCTTCCTATGGATATTATAGCTGATTTTCAAACTATTTTAGTCTTGTACTATTTCGGAACAGTTGTAGTATTTGCTCATGACTTAGTGACCCGAGGTCAGACTTTTATTTCCGCATTTTGGTTTTTGAATTTATCTTTTTAGGGAAATTTCAGTATGAAAAAGGTTATTATCTAAATTTTAATGAAATGTCGTATTATCTTGGGAATGTATCGGGTGCCTAGTTCCATGATAGGCACCACCACGATCGAGTTGATTTTGGGGTCATGACACCAAAGTTCACTTGGGTTAAGATGGGCTCGGTCAAGATGGGCTAAACGATTAGTTGTAACCCAATCCGCCCAAATTGACCCAAATCTTTGCAATATTCTCAACTTTTAAACAAACATATATAAAAATTGTCTTATGTTTTGGAATAAATTTCACATGCCAAATGATTTCCTCAATTTTGATTTATAATTTTATATGATAGTTCTTCATCTCAAAATACTACTACAAAGATCAGAATAATTGAAAAGCAGTAAAATTCGAACTTCTCACCCACCCCAACCCCCTCACCGCACCCCTAAATAGAAATATCATTTAGAGTACTATAATGTTGTAGACAAAGTATTTCATTTTTTATTATAACAAAATAAATATTTTTTTTGTGATGTAGAAAAAGTATTTTTTTTCATTTCAATAAAATAAATACTTTCTTTTCATGATGTAGAAAAAGTATTTTCTTTTTCACAAAATGAGTACTTTCTTTCATGTTATAAAAAAATATTTTCTTTTGTTTCAACAAAAAGAGTACTTTTTTTTATTATGTAGAAAATGTATTTTTTTTTTTTCACAAAATGAGTACTTTTTTTCCGGTTGTAGAATTTTTTTTTTTTTTAATGTTATACATAGAGTATTCTGCCTAACAATTTTACCAAAATGTTCTTTTTATGATGTAGAAAGAAAAAGTAGTTTCTTGTAATGTTGTAGATAGAGTATTCTGTCTAATAATTTCAACAAAATGAATATTTTTGTTTTATGATTTAGAAAAGGTATTTTCTTTCATTTCAATAAAATAAGTACTTTATTTTATGATGTAGAAAAAGTATTTTTTTCCACAAAATAAGTACTTTCTTTTCATGTTTTAAGAAACCATATTTTATTTTGTTTCAACAAAAAGAATACTTTCTTTTCATGATGTAGACAACGTAACTTTTTCCATAAAACGAGTACTCTCTTTTCCTGCGGTAGAAAATATATTTTCTTATTCACAAAAGGAGTACTTTTTTCATGTTGTAGAAATTTATTTTTTATTCAATTAGAGTATTTCTTTTCATGATGAGAAAAAGTATTTTTTTCATGAAAAAATTAGAAAATATTTTCCAGCACATGGGTCAAGTTAGAACTCTAAGATTGAACATTTCGATGGGTCAAAGTTGGGCATCATCATGGGTCCATTTGGACAGATAATGTTTTAATGAAATTTTCATAAAGCACTATCTTTTAATGGTAATTAGCTATCTATAGATACCATTTGCTATATTATGGATAGTAGATAAGTATTCTGTTGTTATAAGATGTATTAGATGTATTTAAGCTACTGTATTCATGAATACAGTAGCAAAAATAGGCGTGAATCAGGGAAGTCCAGCTAATCAGTTGTTGTATTTGAGTGTATTCATGGCATGAAACATGGGATTACAGCTGGTGTATTCGACTGTATTCATGGCATGAAACAGGGGATTACACTGTTTTTAAACGGAAAGTGAATCAATTAACATAATAGACTCCTAATATAACTCAACAAACTCAATTATAACACACAAATTTTGTATTTCCAGTTATAAAAAAGATTCTCAACCGAAAATACCCCAAAAATATAGCAATCTTTAGAGAAATTATATAATACATCTGAATATATAGATTATATTAATTAAAAAAATATATGAATACATTCATGGAATACAGCGAGAGTGAATACAATGAAATACATAGAATACAGCGGGATATATTGAAATACAATAAAAAAAAAAGACAGTGAATATAATGAAATACATGGAATACAGCGTGATACACTGAATAACAATGAAAAAAAAAAGACACTTAATACAATGAAATGCATGAAAATACAGCGTGATACGTTGAAAATACATTGAAATATATTAATAGAAAATCAAGTTGCTCAGCCCCAAACTCCATCGTCTTTGTTCAAGAACAAATCCTAATTTTCGACAAATCCGCCGTCGAGCAAAAACCCTGAATCTCACTGTTCCCACGCATCCTGTACAGTAGCCGAGCAAAAATCATGGCAAGACGTAGAAAGCGCTCAATCCAGGAATTTCCAAAAGCCTAATTCTGAAGGCGGTTATAGAAAGCGCTCTTGTTTTACTATTTTTGTCTCTCCTGTAGATACACTCAGCACTTTTGTGGGTATTAATCAGAGTCTTATTCATCACTTAATCACAATCCAGTTGGAAGCGAAGTGATCAAACACAAAGCAGATTCAGGAAGATGTGTATTTTTCTCAAATATATATTACTCCAATTGTTATCATCCCTTCACTAACGCTATGAAAACGCAGAGAAATACGAGAAGAGAAAGAGGCAAAAGCACCGTTTGTGACTAATGGTAGGTGATGGGGGTGAGAGGAATTTTGAGATTGAGCAACGTGTTTTCAGGGAATGGGGGAAGAGAATGACATGTATCAAAGTAGAGAGAGAAAGAACGTGGAGTGAGATATTGATGTGAAATACGGTAATTATTTAAAATGAAAAAGGTGTTAACCTTTGCTATAGGAGGTAAAAATTCTAATTTTTTATGGGTTAACTTGGGCTAGCCCAAAACAACCCATTTCCAAAATCATTCTAGTCCAAACCCATTAAAACTTGGGCGGGTCAAATAAATTTGGGTTTGTTTTGCCACCCCTATCGAATACCAACAGTTTACGCCTTTGTACGAAGAGCAATGTATAAGCTAATATTTTTACTGATTTGATCGTAGTTCACAATTATAAATTTCATACTCGTTTGTTTTTTAATTTATCATCTTCCGAATAATATACGAGTAAGAGTAACAACGAAGTTGATTCAAATAAGAATTTGTGTGATACCATTTACGTCGGGTTGGTTCATCATAACACGTTTGATCAGTATAATATATCTTTGGAAGAAAAAAAAAGAGAAAAAGGAAAGAGATACTGTTGCACTGCAGAATCTGAGTTTACGTATAATTGTCAGAATCTTATGTTAGAAAAAGAGTCGCACTTTGTCATGATTAAAAAAGGGCAAACGTCACAGTACTAAATGCGTTCACCTAATTGTGCATGTGGCTGCATATGCTAATTCTCAAGTCTGTTATCAAAAGCCTATTTGGAAAGTCACTTAATTGGATTTGGGTATAATTGAATGTAATTATTCAATTTAGCATATTTATTTGGTTAAATAATTACTTGATCAATATGAAATTGGGTGTAATTGGAGGGGTGTAATTACACTCTCCAATTCTCAAGGGATCGGCTCATATTCCTACTGATGTAATTTCCATTACAAATCTTCTTATCCGCCGACCTATACAATTCTGGAATCAGACCTGCTATTAGTGTGGGTATCTCCGTTTTCTGAGTGGGGTCCGCAGCTCAAATAAAAGCGATGTGTCACGACCCAAAATCTCACCACAAGAGTCTTGATGGCACTTAGTCTCTAAGACTAGGTAAGCCAATTCCAATTACAATTCAAGCCATTTATTTAAAGGGAAAATACATAAACGCCCCCTTTAAGTTGTCCTCAACGATCAGACAAGCACCTCAACTGACCCTTTTACCATTCTGACACTTATAGTCCGTAAAAAATAAGCCTCGTGAACACCCAAGTCCAACCGACCATATGCGTGAGTTACACTCGCCACTGACTTGTCAAATTAACCAATTAAAAAATGACACCTATGAATTGTAATAAAAAGAATTAACAAAAAAAAAACATTTAAAGCCAAAAAAGATGAAACTACTTTTTTACTATCAACCAAACCTAATTAGACCACCGCCCCCTCCCATTCGTCTTCTTCCTTCCACCCCATCCTTCCTCCACCCCCCCCCTCTATCCTTATTTTTTCTTCTTCTACAAATAACCAAATAAAGACCCACATCATAGTTCTCTTTTCCCCATCCCTTCTTCTTAAAAACAGGACCTATTCTCAGTCCTCGTCTCACACACATCTCTTTTCAAAATTTAACTCTAAAATCCACCAAAGACCTCATCGGAAAAGGTTCTTTCCAGCAACCTTCTTTCTCTCTCTTCATCTCCTTGTGCTAAATTTGAGAGTTCATCCACGTCAATAATGACAAAGTCCGCACTTAGTAGCTATAGCATTAATAACCATATCGACAGCTCCAGCGACCACTATCTCTCCATCTTTGCATCTTTATTTTTCTCTCTCTTATTTTATTGATTCAGAAGTTGGGTTTTAACATATATTCTTTATGAAATATTTTAATTTTTTGAGTAAATTTTTCTTGAATTGGTGTCCAGTTGATTACTTGATTCGAGCAACTGGGTTTCAATTGTTTCTAAAGTGGATGGATGAAGTAATTGTGTTGAGATTTAATGAGTTATGGGTTCAACAATTTTTTGGTTGGTGATTGGCTTTAATCTGCTGGAAAAATTTGTTTCGCTAACGTGCATCTTACAAATTAAAGGTTTGACAGCCACAGTGGTGGCGAAGATTCGCCGGCGATAATGGCGTTGAAGGTAACTGGTTTTGTTGTAAGAAGATGTTGGAATTTTGGGGACCACTTCAAATTAATTCTAAAAAAATAAAAGCCTAATTTATTTGATGGGTAGGTAACATGCTTTTCAGACTGTGTGTCACACGCGAGGTGGGCTGACTAGGCCAGATATTTATTTGATACACCTGATAGCTACTTGAAGTGTCAAATTGATAAAGAGGTTAGTTGAGGTGCTTGTCTGATCGTTGAGGACAACTTAAAAGGGCCGTTTATGTATTTCACCTTTTTTAAAAATAGAATCTAATTCAAGTGTCAAAATTAACGGTGGAAATAATCAAACAACCTCCCAAGATTGGTAATACTGGATCACGAACTCTAACTGAATACATAAAATGATCTCAAGGAAATCAAATATACAATACTGCTCGAATAATAATTGACAGTACGATAAAATGGAAAGACTTCAAGGGACTACGATGGCCAAGCAGCTCTACCTTGGATCCTTGCGATCACACTCTAACTTTGTCCGAGTCCAATATCTCCAATACCTGGCTCTGTACAGAAAAATGTACAGAAGTGTAGTATGAGTACACCACAACGGTACCCAGTAAGTATCAAGACTAATCTCGGTGGAGTAGTGACGAGGTACAGTCAAGACACTCACTAGTCTAATAACATGTGCAATATAGCATACAAAATAATAGGACACAAATAGTAATAACAATAACAATGATCAACCAATGATATGAGAAGCAGGGAAAGCGAGAACACCATAAATATTGCTCAATAAATAATGAATACAAGTACAACCAATTAATCACGTCCTTCAAATATAAATCTTTCGCCTATAATTCTTTCTAATAATAATCTTTAGGATATAATACCTTCCCCATGAATATGTTTCGAATATACTTCCTTCAAATATCCATCTTTCAAATATAATTCTTCTAAATAAATATCTTTCGAATATAATTCTTCCAAATAAATATCTTCCGAATATAATTCTTTCAAATAATATTTTTCGAATATAATTCTTTCAAATAAAAGTCACCCTGTGACACCTCATTTCATAATAATAAAATACGGGTCTCAGTCCATTTTCGTATTTTCACGGCACCTCGTGCCAACATTTCATATCATAATTGTACGGACTATTCACGTACCAATAATAAATTCATCATTTATCCCCAGCACCTCGTGCCCATGTCATAATCCGCCCAAAAATATCATCAGGCTCATAATTTCAACATATATCTAGCTATTATAAAAGTTTACAAGATAAAAAAAATTCAGAATATATAAAAGAAGTCACCAAAAAATCACCTTGACAATAGCCACCCTTATCTCTCCTATAGCCACCCTTATCGCTCTTATAATAGCCACCCTTATCGCTCCTATATTAGCCTCCCTTATCGCTCCGTTTAATAGCCACCCTTATCGCTCCGCCCAGACAATATCCCAACACATAACCGCAGTGAAATGCCACCCTTATACCCACAGAATATCAACAATGGAATGGCACCCTTATCCACCACATATCAAAAACCCAAATCACACAACAGTTTACACGAATATTATCACGACAACACAAAATGACAATTCATATTTATAAATTGCCCATAGGTTACAACCAATTCCAAAGATACAACAAAATCAATTAACTTCATAGCAAATAGCCCAAGGCTGCACACAAGTACATAAAACCTCGATAACAACAACAAAGATGGAAAATTAACTCAACATAAGATGATACCTTCTTAAATCCTAATTTCGATTAATATATTAATACCTCAATTTAAACTTGCTTAATTAATTATTTGTAGAATGGAAAATCCAAAATGTAATTATATCCAAGGAATATCGAATCAACAAGCACACGGAATTCACATAAAAATCTAAATAGAATTTTACACCAAATTCTCATATAAATACAAACTTGACAAACAAGGAATGAGGCATGACAAATCGAGAATTCACTAAGTTCCAACATTTTTTCACTTTAATACATAAGGGTGTCTATGAATTTTAACCGTCATAATTTGCACATATAAACCAAGTACGTACTCGTCACCTCGCTTACATGGTTTTCATTCATACAATTTCCACATAAGACTCAATGCCTAAGGATTAATTCCCCCACTCAAGGTTAGGAAAGATACTTACCTTTTTGAAGTTAGGCCGATATTCCAAATTCGCCTCCTTGCTTGAATCGATCTCCGGATAGATTAAATCTATCCAAATTAATTGTATAACTTCATTAAAATTCATCGAAATCAATTCTGGATAATATGATATCAACTTAAAATTTTATTCTAAAAAGTCAACCAAAAGTCAATGTAACGACCCGAATGGTCGTTTTGAGCTCTAGCTCGTTGTTCGGTGGTTTTAGGTCACGAGTAGCTTCACTTCAGGTATTATGACTTGCACGCATGGTCGGAATTGAATTCCGGGAATTTTGGAGTTGATTTGGAAAGAATATTCTCATTTCGGAAGCTTCAAGTTGAAATAATTGACAAAGGTTTGATTTATGAGTAAACGACCTCGGAATCAGGATTTAAAGGTTTCAGCAAGTTCGTATGATGATTTTGGCCTTGGGCGTATGTCCGGATCAGGTTTTGGATGATCCGGGGTCGTTTCGGCGCCTATTTTGTAAGTTAGCATTTTGGAAGAATTTCACAAGTTTGGGTTGAATTGCATTTCAGTTTTATCAATGTCCGTTTGGGATTTCGAGTTTGGGAAAAGCTCTGTATGGTGATTCTGGTATTGAGAGCGCGATCGGAAGTGGATTTGGAAGTCCGTAGGTCATTTTGGAGACATCGGGCGAAAGTTAGAAATTTAAAGGATTTTGAGAAGTTGGACCGGAAGTGGACTTCCGATTCCAGATGTTGGAGTAGGTCCATAATGTCGAATATGACTTGTGTGCAAAATTTAAGATCAATCGGAGGTGATTTGATAGGTTTTGGCATCGAATGAAGAAGTTTGAAGTTCTAAGTACATCAAGTTTGAAATGGAGTGTGATTATTTTAGTGTTGTTTGATGTGATTTGAGGCCTCGAATAGATCCGCGTTATGTTATGAGACTGGTTGGTGTGATTGGACAGGGTCCTGGGGGCCTCGGGTGGATTCCGGGTGATTAACGGATTTAAAATGGAATTTGAGGAAGGGCTGAAGCAGCTGGGTTTCTGGTGTAACCGCACCTGCGAGGTTTTGGCCGCAGGTGCGGCGCCGCAGATGCGGCCACAAGGGTCGCAGATGCGATCTAGGCTAGGAGTGCTGGGACCGCAGATGCGGTCATCCCGCTGCAAAAGCGGGACCGCAACTGCGGAAGAGAGGGGGCAGATGCGGAGGTTGAGGGGCTGGAGGAGGACCGCAGAAGCGATTATAGGCCGCACCTGCGGCACCGCAGAAGTGGTCAAGTGACCGCAGGTGCGGAAAGGCTGGAGGCAGTGAGGTTCTTTAAAAATCGGGGTTTGGCTCATTTCCAGTCCATCTCTTCCATGGGAGCCGATTTTTGGAGCAACTTTGAGGTGCCATTTTCACCACCAAGCATGAGGTAAGTGGTTTATACTAGTTTGAGTTAAATACATCGATTATGTATATGTTTTAGCATGGAAATTAGTAGAAATTGGGATTTGAGGAAAACCTAGAAATTTGGTATTCTTGGACTTTGACCACGACTTTGGACATGAAATTGGGAGTAAATTATATATTTGAGTTCGTGAGGTTGTGGGTAAACTTTATCTTCGAAAAATTTCGGAGTTCGGGCACGTGGGCCCTGTCACACCTCCTTTTCACCTACACCCCGCAAGGGCATAAAGGAGTTTTTCCACTTAAAGGACAATCGGAACGGAATTTATTATTAAGATTTAGAGTCGCCACTTGGGAGATTAATGGTGTCCCAAGTCACCGGTTTAGAATCCCGAACCGAGGAAATTATGACTCTGTTAACAGTCCGCGAACCATAAATCCGGGTAAGGAATTCTGTTAACCCGGGAGAAGGTGTTAGGCATTCCCGGGTTCCGTGGTTCTAGCACAGTCGCTCAACTGTCATATTTGGCTTATTTATTTGATTTTAGTACATGTTTTTGGATTTATGTCTTTAGCTTTGAACCGCTTTTATTATTATTGTTTATTTTAAGAGAATTGCAACGTCGTGAAAATACGTCTCGAACCACGTCACATAAATGCACCCGTGGTTTATGACACATTTCGACTTCGTTGAGATTTGGATTTGGGTCACATAAATGTGCACCCGTGTTTAGGAATGTAAGATTATTTAAAGTGCGTGCCTAAAGAGGCTATCGCGTTATTATCTTTGGGGAGGGCCGTGAAATTCGCTAAACGACCCATCCCGAAGTCTAGGTATTTTAGTTAAACATTGAATGAGGGCCCCGCAATTTATACTTTATTCGGCGAGGCTCGTCTCATCTATTATTTATTTTAAAGGGCAAATCCTAAAGCAATCTATAATTTTCTATATTTATTCGTCTCTAAAACCTACTATTTATTATTGGACCTAGGCTTTGAGTTGTATTAGATAATTACTGAAACTTATTCAAGTTGTTCAAAGTGCCCCTCAGGTTAACGAAGCACTGATCATTCAACTTCCAATTTAATACTCATATTGCCATG
>NC_031991.1:20726004-20740898 GCF_001879085.1 Nicotiana attenuata | reverse complement strand
TGAAACTTGAAATGTATGCCTCTGTTCTCCAGGCGGGCTCCTGACTGCTGAAACTTGAAATGTGTGCCTCTGTTCTCCAGGCGGGCTCCTGACTTCATCAAAACAGACAAAAACAAAGAAAATCTATTGCCCCAGTTTGGTGACTGGGCATCATATTATCAGATATTAAAAAGAATTTGAAAACTAAAACTTGAATTGTAATACCTCTGTTCTCCAGGCGGGCTCCTGACTTCTGAAACTTGAAAAGTATGCCTCTGTTCTCCAGGTGGGCTCCTGATTGCTGAACTTGAAAAGCATTCCCTTGTTCTCCAGGTAGGCTCCTGACTGCAACAAAACAGACGAACAAAGAAAAATTACTGCCCCAGTGTGGTGGCTGGGCACATCATGTTATCGAATATTAAAAATTTAAAGGATAGAATTTGAATTGTACTTCCCTTGTTCTCCAGGTGGGCTCCTGACTGCTGAAGCTTGAAGAGTATTCCCTTGTTTTCCAGGTGGGCTCCTGGCTGCAACGCTTGAAAAGTATTCCCTTGTTCTCCAGGTGGGCTCCTGACTGTAACAAAACAGACAAAGAAAATTTTCTGCCCCAGTTTGGTAACTGGGTACAGCATGTTATCAAGTATTAAAAGCTAAAATTTGAATTGTACTTCCCTTGTTCTCCAGGTGGGCTCCTGACTGCTGAAGCTTGAAAAGTATATCCCTCTGTTCTCCAGGCGGGCTCCTGATTGCTGCGCTTGAAAGTATTCCCTTGTTCTCCAGGTGGGCTCCTGGATAGAATTTGAATTGTACTTCCCTTGTTCTCCAGGTGGGCTCCTGACTGCTGAAGCTTGAAGAGTATTCCCTTGTTCTCCAGGTGGGCTCCTGACTGCAACGCTTGAAAAGTATTCCCTTGTTCTCCAGGTGGGCTCCTGACTGCAACAAAACAAGCAAAGAAAATTTTCTGCCCCAGTTTGGTAATTGGGTACAACATGTTATCAAGTATTAAAAATTAAAAGCTAAAATTTGAATTGTACTTCCCTTGTTCTCCAGGTGGGCGCCTGACTGCTGAAGCTTGAAAAGTATTCCCTTGTTCTCCAGGTAGGCTCCTGACTGCAACAAAATAGACAAACAAAGAAAATCTTCTGCCCCAGTTTGCACTAGGAAGATTTGTGAGTTGTTAGCAATATTGTAAACCACTTATACTACTGATGCAATGATGAGAGTAACTAAAGACTAGATTAGGATGTGCGTCTCCTACGAGTAAAACCAAGTAACTTTGACTAGCAAATACGTCCGCTAAAATAAAACCTAAATGAACCAGATTAGGAAGTGCGTCTCCTAAGGGTGAATTTAAATGACCAAGGCTAGGAAATGCGTCACCTAGGGGTGAAACCTTTAATGACTAAATTTAGGAAGTGTGTCTCCTATGAATGAACTCAATATTTAGGAAGTGCGTCTCCTAAAAGTGTATCTTAAATCACTCAAACTAGGAAGTGCGTCTCCTAGGGGTAAATTTAAATGACCAAGACTAGGAAGTGCGTCTCCTAGGGGTGAAAACTTCCGTGACTAAAACTAGGAAGTGCATCTCCTATGGACTCTTAATTCTTGAAAGACCCAGACTAGGAAGTGCGTCTCCTAGGGGTAAACTCTTAACTTAGGAAGTGCGTCTCCTAAGCAGTATAGCCTGAAAAACCTAGACTAGGAAGTGCGTCTCCTAGAGGTGAAACTTCAATGACTCAAACCAGGAAGTGCGTCTCCTATGAATGAACTATCAATTTAGGAGGTGCGTCTCCTACGGGTGAAAATTAACATAGGAAGTGCGTCTCCTAAAACAAAGATATAACCTGCCCAAACTAGGAAGTGCGTCTCCTAGGAATAACACTTCAATGATTCAAACTAGGAAGTGCGTCTCCTATGAATGAACTCTTAATTCCTGAAAGACCCAGACTAGGAAGCGCGTCTCCTAGGGGTAATGTGTGATTTTATCAATAGCTTTTGCGTAAGCAGAATTTGGGCACTACACTTGGGAATTTCAAGCTTCCAAGCATAGCTTCCGTCCCTGTTTCAGACAAAGAAAACTTGTGAGTTTAAACATGGTGGTTGGTTTGCGGCCTTGACTTTGCGGCGATTGCTCCTTCACTTGCCATGATAGCTTTGATTTCACTCTGAAAGACGTTGCTTGCTTATTGACTAACCAATTTCTCTGTTACCCCTGTCGCGGAAAATACCTCTTTTCCGTTCAGACCCTCTATCTGTTGCATTGCTCATGAACTGACATTTACCAAACCTTTGCATTTCACATGAATTCCAAAGCACGCCAATTGCCACCCACTCAGTGCATATGTTTTTCTTTCATGACTTAAACTACTGGCCTGAGCCTTGAGGTCTAATGCTCCCTCACTTGCCATGATAACTTTGCTTTCCGCTTGGAAGACCTTGCTTGTCACTGGTTAACCAACTTTTGTCAATCTTGCCACAGAAAATGCCTTTGATACATTCACCTAACACCCTCCGTCTGTTGCATTGTTCTTGAATTGATATGTACCAAGCCTTTGTATTTTGCACGAATCCCAAAGCATGTTGATTGTTACCAACTCAGTGCGCTTGTTGTTCTTTCTTATCTTATGATACTTTGATGTACTAGCCAGATCCCGTTTTGTGCAATTGGAAAGCTGGTGGCAAATTTCGAAATCATTTCTCACTTGTTATGACCGAATTGACTCGGGAAGAGGAAGTAAACAAGACAAAAGGAACAGAGTAGAAGACAATGGAAAGAGATGATTCCTAACAAGAAAACTAGAAAGTGGAAACCTATCGGATGTGAATACTAACTCTAATGACCATGACATGCACCTGCGGCCTGTTTCGTTAAGCAAACCTGATGTTCAACTCTTGTTGTACCTTTTTGCCGTGAAACCGGGCTTCAATGCTCCGCTTATCCAATCTGACTCACAATCCTTATTCGACTTGTAGTGCCTGAAGGATTTTCACCATCAAGCCTTTCTCATTTTGGTCTTTCTCTCAACTCACTATCGCCTTATGGTGCCTGTGAAGGTTTTCACCAATAAGACTCTCTCATTTTTGACTTCTCTCAGCTCCCGTCGCCTTACGGTGCCCGTGAAGGTTTTCACCAATAAGACTCTCTCATTTTCATTATTTTTTCTGCTTGGACCGGCGTGTTGCCCCTAACATGAATCCCCTCCACTTGCTCGACTTGGCATCGCTCGAAGACTGATCGGAAGGTCTTTCTTTGGACCGTAATGTGGGCTTTTGGATAGGGTTAGGAAGAAAGGGTATCAAAGGCTCAAAACAATTCAATATGGGTTCAAAATTACAACTTTCGGAATCCAATTTTTCACAACAACCACAACTTCTGCCCCAGTTTCTTTCTTGGGGACTTTTGGATTTTATTTTGGTGTGACTGAACCCCAGAGAGAGGCTGCCTACGTACCCTTTCAGGATCAAGTCAAACGTAGTTCAGGCCATAGAACTACTTCGTTGTTGCGATCTTTCCTTTTCTTCCACTTTTCTTTTCTTTCTTTTCATTTCTTTTCTTTTCCTTCTCTTTTCTGTTCGTTTCTCTTTATTTTCTCTTCTTTTTCTTTTCTTTTCTTTGTCTTTTCTCTTGTTTTCTTTTCTTTTCTTTTCTTTTCTTTTCTTTTTTTCTTTTCTCTTCTTTCCTCTTTTCACTATTTTCTCTTGTTTCTCCACTTTCCTTCCCTGCTTGGGCTTACGAGTTTTATTATTGATTCCGAAAGAGGGGTATGCAAGAAAATAACCGAGGCTCAAAGGGGTAACAAAGGATAAAGTGTTTGGATAGCAGAACAAAATGCCTTCGTCATTCCCATCTCCAAAACATGTCAAGTACAAACAAATGCAATTAAGCAAAACAAGGAAAACATTCGTAATATCTTTTGATTGTGCCAGACCTGATAACCATATTCACACATTTGCCTTCTACATCTGTCAATTACCCAGCACCATTGGACAACAATCTCGGTACCATGAACGGCCCCTGCAGACTTGGGGGCAAACTTGCCTTTGGTTTCAAACCGATGTGGCATGATGCATTTCAACAGTGTATTCTTTATGCTCCGTCTGACCCAGTTTCACACAATTTGGGCTCGAAGAGATTTCAAAATCCCTCGACTGTCCTTACATCTTCAACATTGTCTTATTGCTTCTTAACTAAACTGACTTTTAAAACCAGGCTGAGAATTATGCGTGCATGTCATGTCACTAGAGTCAACAGGAAAAGAACTATAAAAGGAAAAAAGAACTAAACAAAAATGACTAGAAATAACAGAAAATAGAAAATTGCATTAGACAGATGGTGAAAGGGTTTGAACAACAAAACAAGCAAACTAAACTGGGTTTACAACCTTGGGACAAACCTAGACAACACTAAACGAGCTACTGGGACTAAACAAACTAGGCAAAATAAAAGGATAAAAGGGTTTGAGTCACAAGAAAATATCCGGATCACTACCCTGAAAATAACCCGGACAACAGAAACGACAACGAAATAAGCCACCAAGACTCCTCTTCAGCTAGCCAATAAATGGAGCATCTTTCCAATTACCAAGCACGACATCTTAGCCACTGGGTTCCACATCAATATTGCCAAAACCATTAACAAATTCATTATCATTAACTTCAAGCAGCAAGTTCTCAAGAGGATTCGCATGCTCCCTGTCACTGTCATTGATCACAATTACCCCTTCTTGAATCATTCTTTCTATTTCCCTTTTCAAAGAACGACAATCTTCAATGCTATGCCCTTGGACATTAGAGTGGTACATGCATCGTACAGTAGGATCAAAGCCTTTTGCATGTGGGTCTGGAGTATAGCCGAGGAGCAGCTCAATCAGGCCAGAATGCCTTAACTTTTCAAACAAGCTTGTGTAGGACTCCCCAATTGGCGTGAAACTATTTCTTTTCCTTTGTTCTCTTCCCTGCCCCTGTTTTCTAGGGTTGTTGGGTGCCCGAAAATGTTGTGAAGGCAAGAATGCATTATGCGGTGCTGGTGCTCGCCATAGGGAGTGACCTGATGGTTGGACATATGACCGGACATTGTTCGAAGGATAATACTGAGGTGGATTATGTGGAGCTCGGGGATAGGCTTGGGGTTGGGGTCGAGGTTGGTTGTAATATGGTGATGGGCCCCTGGACCAGACTCTTGATTCAACTACTGCCACATCTTCTTTCTTTTTCCTTGCCACCACCCCTCCAGTGCCGCTCTGGATAGCCTGGGTAGTTGCCTTGATTGCAGAATAGCTCATGATTTTGTTGGACTTAAGCCCCTCCTCCACCATACTTCCCATTTTCACTACTTCGTTGAAAGATTTTCCTACTGCTGACACCAAGTGACCATAGTAGGTGGGCTCCAAAGCCTGCAAGAAGTAATCAACCATCTCGCTTTCTTTCATTGGAGGATCGACTCTTGCCGCTTGCTCTCTCCACTAAGGCTGTATGGTGGGTCGGGCCCGGGCCTAAATGGGCTAAACGAGCCGGGCTAAACGGGCCTTGGCTTAGCGGTCCCGGGCTCTGGCGGTCCCGGGCTTCGCGGTCCCGGGCTTCGTGGGCTCAACGGGTAGGACCAGCCCGTGACGGGCCTAAGCCCATATGGTCCTGGGCTAAATGGGCCGGGCTCGTGGGCTTAGCGGGCCTAACGGGCTTTTTTTATTTTCGGGCTTTTTTTTTAATTTTTTTTATTTAAGGCAATTTCTTGTAAACCATATGTGTATGTATATATATAAATTGCTCTTATGCATGGCTATATAAATATATGTAGTATATATAATATAGAAATCTAATTATTAAAGTGTTTGACGAAAATGTAAAATAACAAATCAATAGTAAAACTAAATTGGCATGCATAATAAATTAATAACAAAGTACAACATGAAGCATAAATACGTCTAACAATTTTAAAATAACACAAATTGTTGAAAAATCTTAAAGACGAATTTGCGGAAAATACCCTCAACACAATACATTATATGCCTCCTTAAAATGCCTGTGGTACACCCTGAACGAAAATTTAAGACTCTTCCACAGTTCTTGCACTTTAATATTTGGCCTTCTTCATTTTCTTCAAGCACTTCATAGTATTGCGAAACAAATAAGCGCACTCTTTCCGAACGAGGCATGATTTAACTTGAAAATTGAGATTGAGACTTGAAGTCTTGAAAATTGGAGATTGAGAGATTGAGAGAAATTTAGATTGAGAAATGAGTATTGAGTATTGAAATGAAGAAGAGGGAGGGGGGTACTTATAGTGTTAGAGAAGGTTAGTTTTGTAAATTGGAAAAAAAACGGCTACTTGTGCAATAATATGACCGTTGGTGGTCATTGGGGGTGGGGCCCTCATTTTGAAAAATCTTGTTTTGTAGTATATATAGTACTACTTCTTCATGTATATATAATATATATAGTATACTAGTATAGTATACTATATATAGTATGTTATGTATATATATTCCCTTATATATTTTCTTGTAGTATATATTGTATGTTATGTATATATATTCCCTTATATATTTTCTTTTAGTATATATTGTATGTTATGTATATATTCCCTTATATATTTTCTTTTAGTATATATTGTATGTTATGTATATATATTCCCTTATATATTTTCTTGTAGTATATATTGTATGTTATGTATATATATTATAGCTTATAAATAATTGCAAGTTAAAGACAAAAAAATATTGCAAAGAGATATTCAAGGGCATGTCTTATAATTTTTATTATAATCTGCATTGTATCTCTAACAAATCTCATAAATCCTTCAAGGTTCGGAGGAGGTTCCGTTGGTTGGTGGCGGAAAAGAAGCTTTTCATCACCTATTTGAAGTCTTGCTTGACTGAAAGCGCTCTCTGATGCAACTGTTTGAAGCTTGAATAGATAAAATCCCGAGCCATCCTTGCAAGAACCGGAAAATGTTTTTCCCTTGTCTTCCACCATTCCAAAAGATCAAAGGTGCCGTCTGGATTTCCTTTTCAAGTCCCTGCGACAAATAAACTTGAAGCTCATTTAGATGTGAAGTCTCATCAAAATTATCACCTTGAGAACCCCTAAACTCCGTCCAAGATTTAAGTGCTTGTAGGCCGCAGCTCTTTTAGATGATTGTGAACTAGACGAAGTAGGGGTTGGAACATTTGGCCTAGCATTATCTAACGCAAGTTGATAAGCATTATAAATTGTTTGAGCATTTATTTTAATTGAGGCTTTTGCCTCTGCAAGTGTAGAAAATTCCTCAACTGAAAGATCTAAAGCCTTATAAATTATTGAGTACCAAAAGTGAGGACCTCCTAATTTCATTGTAGGATTTAACATTGCAGCAACACCATAAAATAGGGGGGATAGGGAAAAAATATTTTTTAAACTTTTCTTTCATTGCATTTATAGCAAGTTTATAAATTTCCCCACCCTCCGGAAATTCAACAAACAAATCACATAGTGCTGCAATATAAACTAAACAATTTGAAATCGTAGGATAATATTGTCCAGAAATGCATTTGTAGCAAATTAAAATGTTCTAAAAAATCTATAAGAATTTTTACATTCGTCCAATCTTGATTTGTAAGGATTTCATCATCATCCTCACCACCAACACGAGCATTAAACGTTGCATTAATTGGGTTTCTATATTCATATGCAACTACTAAACTTTCGTACATATAATTCCATCTAGTTGGACAAGGTTTAGGAACCTTTCTTTCTCTAAGGCCAAATTCATCACATTTTTTAAAATACTCTCTAAGTCTACTTCTACGGTTTGAATAAAAAAGCCAATTAAGAGCCATTCTAACCTTTTCAATTTCTAAATTTAAAATTCTCATACCATCACCGACGATTAAATGGTAAATGTGACAAATGCATCTCACATGGAAACAGTTACTAAATGCAGGATTTAGTGTTGTTGTAAGTATGCCTATAGCACTAGTGTTACTAGAAGCATTATCCATAGAAATTGCCATTATTTTATCTCTAATGCAAAAATATCTACAAATATCTGCAACAGTGTTAGCATAAACACTCTGTGTGACGTGAATTAATTATTCTATACGCAATTAATGCGTTTTTGCATTATCCACTCCTCGTCTATCCAATGACTTGTAAGTTAGATAATCACAGTCATTATTACTTCTACCAATATCAGTAGTAATAGAAATCCGATTAGTTATATGAGTAAATAAATCGCAAATATTGTTCATTATTCATGTTTATATTTATAAATATCGCTCTTAACTGTTGCGCGAGGCCAACCTTTATAAGTAGGATTAAAATTTTCTAATATAATGCACAAAATTAGGGTTAGAAGGAAAAGTATAGGGTAAGCACATAAAACGGTAACCATCTTTGCTAATTCTTCACGATCTTTATTAGGATCGTAATATAAAATACCACCGGTCACAGTGTTAATTCCTGGTTGAACTAGATTTGAACCTGTACTAGGGTTAACCGCAGTATCTACACTTGTCCCCTCTTGCTGCGCTTTCATTTGTAAATATTTAACTTTATCTCTAGGGTGTGTTTGTATGTGTCTAGCCAAACTACCCGTACCACTACGGTCTCCAGTATATTTATGCGCCAGCAATTTCCCACAAGTTTTACACCTAGCCTTATTTTGTTCTCTTACTTGAGTAAAAAAATTCCAAACTATTGATGTTTCTAGGCGTTTAGAAGGTTGTCTATTAAAAGTAGGGGTTTCTACAGGTGGGTCGGGCGGGGCATCAGTTGGGTTATTAACAGGACTAGTAGGTGAATAATCTAAATCCGGTTGGGTTTCATCTACATCCTCATTTTCCTCATCATTTTCTAAGATAGTTTGATTAGGATAAAGAGCATTCATAACTTCTTCATTTAGTTGTTCACCTTGTGCAACATTATGGAAAAATTCACTATCGAAAAATTGAAAACAAGGGTTATCACTATCAAGAATAATAGGAGCAGCAGGACGGGTAATAGGTCTGGGTCGGGGAGCCGGGGGAAGGGTAGAGGTTGGAGACTACTTTCACCAATTTTAGCTTTTCCCTTACCACCAAACATTTTTTTCAAAGAAAATGCCATATTAATTACAATTATGCAAACTAAACACACAAAAATATATTCTTAAAACTTAAGAGTTGGAACGAGTTTACCGAATTGCCGAACAACTTCTTGAAAATTGAAAATCGTTGAAGACTTGAAGACTTGAATACTTCAATTCACCAACTTCACAATTTTTCACGAAATTGCAATAATAAAATAAGCAATTATAGAAGAGAAATTAGATATAGATTGAGAGAGATTGAGAGAGATTGAGATAGATTGATGAAATGGTGAGTAAAAATGAAAGAATGAGGGGGTATTTATAGTTGAGAATTGGAAAAAAGTGTAATTATATAAAGTTTGGGGTTAAAATAAAGTTTGGGGGCCAAATGGCTAGTTTTTAAAGTCCAAACGGTTGAAAATTAAAGGCCAACGGCTAGATTTTAAAATCTGACCGTTGGTCTTTTTAAAAAAAAAAATTTTTTTTTTTTTAGAAAAGAGCCGTTGGAGCCCGTTAGGACCGTTAGGCCCGGTTGAACCGGCCCAGGACCGCCTGCCGGTCCCGGGCTTAGCGGTCCCGATCTCGTGGGCCTCACGCAAGGGACCAGCCCGCCACGGGCTTTCTACACCATCAGGGACCGGCCCACCAGGACCGGCCTGCCGGGACCGTTTAGCCCGTTAAGACCGCGGGCCCGGTCCGGTCCCGGTCCCAGACCGACCCACAATACAGCACTACTCTCCACCGGAAACCATACTCTCTAAAGCTTTCCCCGGGCTTTTTCTCAATTCTAGCCAGTGACAGACGGTCCGGGACGATTTCGAGATTATACTAAAAGTGGCATGCAAACGCCTAGGCCAGATCATCCCAAGTGTACCATCGAGCATGATCCTATCGAGTGTACCATTCCAAGGCCGCACGACTTAGACTTTGACTTAAGTACGCCATCAATAACTCATCCCTTCCCCCAGCTCCTCTCATCTTAATGCAAAATCCCCTTAGATGGGCTACAGGATCGCCGTGTCCATCATACAAATCAAACTTTGGTAATTTGAAGCGCAGGTAACTGGACATCGGGAAACAAGCACAAATCCTTGTAGGCCACACTGACTTGGCCATCCAATCCTTGCATGTTCCTAAAGGATTGCTCCAAGCTTTTTGCTTTTCGAAACATCTCTTCCTGTTCTGGATCCTTAAGCGGCTTATCAGTTTCCACCGGGAGCTCAAAGTGAGGGGTGTAGGAATATGGCTCGGGAGCTTTGAAGATGGGCTCAGGAGGATAGTACTGGCTGTCGTGAGTTTGAGACAATGGCGCACTGGAAGATCTTTGCAATGTGGCAGGTGAAGGCGCCACAAAGACAGGGGTGATTGGTGGAGGAGGGTTTTGCTTGGGTGGTGGAGCTTGCGGAGGATAGGAGGTGGTGCCATAACTCTGTTAGCAGAAAGGGAAAGGTGAGGATGAATTCACCGGAGGAGGCTCCTGAGACTGAGCCAAAGGTGGGATATATGCTGGATTGGGGGATAAACTGGCGCCGGCTGACCCTTAGCCCAGGCCTGATGCATCTCGGCCATCTGCTGCCTCAACTTATACATCTCTTCCCTCATTGCTTTGACATCTACCACTTCTACCTCTTTTGACGGGTCCATGATACTGGTATCTGACTCTTGGCCTGTCATGTTCAATTTGTTTTTTGACCGCGTGTTGTAGGAATGGATTTCCATGATGCCAACCAACTAAACCACCTGCCTGGACTCATCATCAGCAACAACTTTGTTAGCAGTTAGAGCGTTAACAGATAGATAACTGCACATTTGGGGAATGAATGCACCTAAGCAGTTAACCATTTCTATTATGCCTTTGCTTGGTTGCATGCGTCATCCCGGCTTTCATTTTCTTTATTTGCCATGCCTTTCCTCTCATTCTTCCCTCGTGTTTCCATTGTTTGTTTCTTGCCTTTCCCTCTTTTCTTTCGCTTTTCTCTCTTATTTTTCCCTCTTTTCTTTTTCTTTTGCCTTTCTTGTTTTTCACCTTTTTCCTTTCATTCCTTTCTTGTTTTTCCCTTTTTCATTTAGTTACGGTCGAATCCTATGGAGATTGCGTACGTATCACGCCCCCGCGTGAATCAGACCAAACGTAGTTCTTGCAGAATAAATGTAAAGTAGAAGCAAATTTTTTTTTTTTTGGGATTTTCAATTTTGTTGATAGCAAATAAGACTCAAAACAGCTAACAGACTCTAATGCAGAAAAGAACTACAGACTCCACCATCCCTATTCCATTTTAAACGAAAATACAAACTCAATCAACTGACTGACTGAAAAGGAACTACAGACTCCAGTAGAAAAGGAAATACAGACTCAAATGACCAACTCTAGTAGAAACGGAAATACAGACTCAGAAGACAAACTCTGGTAGAAAAGGAAATACAGACTCAAAAGACAATCATAAATACATTAAAGCTCCTGGTGCCCTCGGGACATCGTTCGGTCTCGCCGCGGGCTTATATGCAAGTTCCCCTTATTTTGAATCGTGCTCATCCTGCACATTTATTAAGGTGATTTAATCACTTATTTTGACCCAAAAAAAGGACACTATTTTTGTTCAAATTTCCAATTTTAAAACAAACGGCCGGTTTTGCAGTTACGGCCTTTCAGCACTTCAGGGAGAAGATTTTAAGGTTGTGCCTGCTAACCGTTGAAATTGACTCAGGGTGGCTGTTTTTGCAAAACCAGCCTTCCGGCGCCCTTTTTGGGGACATTCGGCTTATTTTAAACAAGAATGGCGGCACCCGACTTATTCATGACGAAATTAAAAATTTGGCATTTTTGGCTATTCTTTGAAAAGGGGAGGTTGGACCCGATGAGGGTTGCCTACGAATCTCAAATCCGGTGAGAATCAAACCTGCGTAGTTCGGGCAAACAAACCTAACTATTTTTGAAAACAAGACTCTTTTTGTTTTTGTTGGCAAATACACTATTTCTGAAAGCAAGATTTTTTTTTATATTTTCTTTTTCAGTGGCAAATAAACAAACTAAATTGAAAATAAAACTTTTTTTTTTGTTTTTCTTTTCCATTGGCAAACTAAAAAAAAACTTTTATTCTTTTTCTTTCATTTTCTCAAATATCCGGCAGCATTTCGGCACTATTTGAACACTGATTTTTCTAATATGGGTAATTAATTCTCCATACTGCTATCTTCTCTTTTTCTCTTTTCTTTTTCAATTTTTCCCAGATATTCAAAGCCGGTCAGCATGCGAGTCCAAAACAAATAAATGCGCAGGTAGGATGCATCAGGATGGTCCATTATTCCGGGTACACCTGTCCTAGACGGACCCAACCCCTGTGTTGAGTCTCCTAAGTCAAAATGCACGTGATGCAAATAAGCGTTCCTACTAGGGATCCGGCATGAGGTCAAGTTTTTCTAGGTTCAAAACCTGGGTATAGGTTCTAGACTGTGTACCCGAGCGGACAACTCGAGTCGAGGAGGGGGCCACGTACCGGGGACCCGCGGGATCGTCCGGCTTAGTAACTTGTCCGGCCTCTTTCTTATTTCAAGGTATGACGCTAACAGAATAGGGAGTCTCCACCAGTGAGCACATCCCCGGAGGTGAGAAGAGAAATGTTTCGGCACAGTTTATATATACAGTTCACATAATATCAAAGCGGTAAACATTTAGCACATAAGGCATGGAAACATGTAATAAAATCAGATAAAGCCAAACATAACAATTATTCTAAGCTCGAATTCTGAACCCTGAACAAAACGTTCTGGGTTCTTCTCCCCAGCAGAGTCGCCAGAGCTGTCACACCTCCTTTTCACCTACACCCCGCAAGGGCATAAAGGAGTTTTTCCACTTAAAGGACAATCGAAACGGGATTTATTATTAAGATTCAGAGTCGCCACTTGGGAGATTAATGGTGTCCCAAGTCACCTGTTTAGAATCCCGAACCGAGGAAATTATGACTCTGTTAACAGTCCGCGAACCAGAAATTCGGGAGGAATTCTGTTAACCCGGGAGAAGGTGTTTAGCATTCCCGGGTTCCGTGGTTCTAGCACGGTCGCTCAACTGTCATATTTGGCTTATTTATTTGATTTTAGTACATGTTTTTGGATTTATGTCTTTAGCTTTGAACCGCTTTTATTATTATTGTTTATTTTAAGAGAATTGCAACGTCGTGAAAATACGTCTCGAACCACGTCACATAAATGCACCCCTGGTTTATGACACATTTCGACTTCGTTGAGATTTGGATTTGGGTCACATAAATGTGCACCCGTGTTTAGGAATGTAAGATTATTTAAAGCGCGTGCCTAAAGAGGCTATCGCGTTATTATCTTTGGGGAGGGCCGTGAAATTCGCTAAACGACCCATCCCGAAGTCTAGGTATTTTAGTTAAACATTGAATGAGGGCCCCGCAATTTATACTTTATTCGGCGAGGCTCGTCTCATCTATTATTTATTTTAAAGGGCAAATCCTAAAGCAATCTATAATTTTCTATATTTATTCGTCTCTAATAAAACCCTAACTATTTATTATTGGACCTAATGGTGACTTTGTACTTTATTGCAGCCACTGGGCTCCAAGACAAGCCCAACAAAAGAAAAGTTAAAATCATGTGCACACCATAAACTGACCAAGCAGACCTGGGCCCAGGCCCAAACGTACACAAGCATCCAACTGAGCCTGGGCCGTTCATTGAGGCCCTGAGACTTACTCTTCTTGATAATAGGATATTGAGCCCAAACGGTTAAGCCAGGCCAAATTCCAATTCAGTTGTATTAGATAATTACTGAAACTTATTCAAGTTGTTCAAAGTGCCCCTCAGGTTAACGAAGCACTGATCATTCAACTTCCAATTTAATACTCATATTATTTCACTCATTTAACTGCTAGTGGATTATTAGATAACACTAGGTGAAGAACAAACTGAAAACAACAATAATACTACACAAGATAGACTAATTATGTTTGAATTGACTCCACTCATATTAATAAATCAGCGTTCAGGCTTATCACTTGCAAAATGTAAACTGCTAGTACAGACTATTTCATGCGAGAGTATTTGAGCAGTCTCCTTAACTTGAACTCATGATTAGCACGGATGTCATATGTGATTTTACAGGCGATTGTGAATCCAAACTAGTCCTGATTTTTACTTGTCCACAAAACGTGAAACTAGATCCAACATCAAATCATACTAAGACTGATCATGTCCACAAACAGATTCAACAGTCCAAAGTCCAAATTATACAATCCAGTATCCAGTTTAATCATCTAGCATCTATGTAATTTTGGAGATGATCCTGAACAACATTCATTATCAGTATCTAAGCTATTATGACAATATGAATACACATATTTAGAAAATAGATGAATAGGTCTTTCATTTCAGCACTTCACTCAAAGCTACACCAAATTGTGATTTGAATATGTACCTGGAAATGGAATTTTAACAGAAGAAGAGATCAGCAGCAGCAGTACAATAGCAGACCAAGAGATGATCAAACAGCAACAATACACAGCTCAGGAAGTTAGTTCAACAGCCCAGAAAAGTTTGAAACCAAGAAGGCTCAAGCAATCAACTACGAATCACTTGAAATGCACTCAAATGGACTCGAATGGCTCCAGAAATAGGATCAGCAATCAGGAAATGTTTAAATCAATCCCAAACAGCATCAAATTATCTAAGTGAACCCAGAAATCAACTACAAACGACTACTGAACCACCAGCTAGTTCAAACCACTCAGATCCGAAAAAGTTGAAAGTGATCTAAGAATAAGCAATGAAACAGTAACCCATTTTTAGAGTTTTGGTTTTTTTCTTTTGTTTTTTTTTGTTTTTCTTTGAAGAAAGCTAAGATCTAAGAGGAGTT
>NC_031991.1:20720213-20722227 GCF_001879085.1 Nicotiana attenuata | reverse complement strand
CTAGTCAAAATTATCATTTTCATCGCCAACTACATTTTCAGGCACTAAGAAATCTGCTTGGGCAACGAAGGGGAGTGAAGAACCTCATTGGTCCCGATCAAGAAGGTGTTTGGCTAAGCTTATAAGCTGATCAAACTGGTTTATAAGCACATTTTGACTTATCTACGCGTTTGGTAGCATTCAAAGTGCTTATAAGTCAAGTACTTATAAGCTAAAATCAGCCATAAGTCATAAGTTGGTCATCCCCAACTTATGGCTTTTCAGCTTATAAGCACTTTTAATTTGACCATGACTTTTACTAGTTTATCCTTAATAATATTTTTTAATTCACAAAATATTTTTCCCAAATGAATTTTCTAACTTTCTCTTCATTTCAGCACTTGCACCCAAACACGTAACTGCTTGTTTATTAAATCAGCTTCAGCACTTAAAAGTGCTTTTCAGCATCTAATGCGTATCAGTTACTTCAAATCAGCTAATCCAAACAGGCTCCAAATCTTCCGATCTTCTCCATTCATAGATCATCTTTAACCCACCAGCTTCAACTCTCATTTTTTAATCTTAAAAAAGCTTTTGCTAATTGTTTTTCAACAAAAACCACCTGTTTACCCTGGAATCCGGATAACAATTGAATTTATATGGGGTTTTAAGGATCCGTGAACTAAAAGATACAAAAGGTTTGGATTGAGGAAAATAAAAGATAAAGACTCAACAATTGCTGCTAAAGTAAATAATCGCAGAATATAATATTGCTTAGAACAATTGTGCTTGATAGCGTACAAGAATTGAGAGAGATGGTACCGTAGTATAATGGTTTCCGATCCCCTCTTTATGGGGTCTTCTCCCCTTTTATACATTCTGATTAAGGGTAAAAATAAGGTAGGTAAATTAATTACATCGTGGATCCCTGTAATTACGCCTTAATGGCCTGAAGTGGTTGAGAAAATCACGTTTGGGCGAGATATCCGGCGACGCTTGGTTATCCGTTACGAGTCCGGCTTCCGACCTTGTGTGTTTCTCCATCCGGTGGTGACTCATATCGAGCTCTGCAACGGTCTCGAAATGACTCGACCTCGGTTGTTGACGTGGCCGTCGTTCTACCTTGCATCCAGGTCGGGTTCGATGGCCCCGACTTGCCCCGGACCGGACCCAACCCGGTCGGGCTCAAGCAAAAAGGGTATCACCCAATACAGATAGTCCCCTCGTTTATTAGAGAGTAATGATAATAAACGATATGATCGGTGACGTGATGCCCGTGACGTATGGCCATACGCCAGCTGAAAAAGCCATCGAGTGCTCTGACCACGTCTGCTGCAGGCATTTAATGCTTCTCTTAATTATCTGTCGCTTCGTGTCTGTAACTTCGCGATCCGTGCCACCGCCTCATGTGGAAAAGTATAAACGACCCTTCCAGGTTCAACATTTCTTATCTTTCTCAAATTTTGCGTTGGTTGTATTTTCTTCTCATCTCTTCGTAAAGTTTTAAGAAATGGCGAAAACTTCACAAAGTGTTCCTTCTAGACCAAGCTCGGCCGCGAGCCCCGCTAGATCTGATGAACCTGCGCCAGAACCCCCATTGAAAGCTTTTACACCGACTGGTTGCTTGGTATCTGCCGACTTCCAGGTTGAGAACCCATCATCGGTCCCGGGCCGCGGCGAACCGGCATCGGAGTATATCAGCCTAATCACTCCCGGTTGCCTAGACCGGGTGAGGGCTGAATGCAGATGGGAAGGGAAAGACCTGGTCGCCCCTTCCCGTGACGAGTCGATTATGACTCACGTTGAAGGATATCTTAGTGTATATACATATCCCTTCACCTTAGGCCCCTTAGAACCCATCATAGTGGAGTTCTGCCGGCGGTACGAGGTGACCTTAGGTCAGATCCACCCCTCGATGTGGCGGATCGTATATCTCTTTCGGTTTTTTGTTGAGAGAGTCGAGGGCGATTTCCCCTTTACCCTCGACCATCTTCTTCGACTATACAGCCCCCGAATATTTCGAGGGGGATTAATA
>NC_031991.1:20694518-20719093 GCF_001879085.1 Nicotiana attenuata | reverse complement strand
ATAATTTTAAAGGCTTTAAATTAATTTATTTCTTCCCCTTTTACTTATAAAATTTCCAATAATTATCCTTCAAATTATCTTTTTGGTAATTCAACCATCTAAATTCTGTATTCATGCCAAAATATTGCTTAAATATTTTTAGTGCATTTTTTATAATTGCATTTACATTTTGAAAACCAATTTGCATATATTTGCAATACTAGCCTTATTAATGCATAATTACGTTATTAATGCGTAAAATGGTCTTTTATATTTTTAAAACATTAAACAACTATTTTTAATCATTTTCAGTACACGAATTTTTTTTAGAAATCATTTTATTATTTTTAGAAATTGTATAGTGCTGAAAATGGCTATTTAAAACTTAGCCTAATTTCATTTCAATTCCAGCCAAAATTCAACCCAATCCAATCTCAATACCTAGCCCAATTACTGATCAAATTACCCGACCCAGGCCCCAAATACATTTACCCAACCCATGCCCCCTTAATCTTGGCCGTTGATCTCCGAGATCAACGGTCCGGATTCACCCTTTCCTAATTAAACTAGAGTATACCCCCCCTCCCAAACCTAATTCATTTCAACACCTCCCCCGCCACCCTAAATTCCTCTCTGCTCTCAACACACTCTCAACCTAAACCTTTATCTCCCAACGCCAACCTCCCATCTCTGGTCATCTCCGGTGACCTCT
Source organism: Nicotiana attenuata (assembly GCF_001879085.1). Taxonomy (NCBI): domain Eukaryota; kingdom Viridiplantae; phylum Streptophyta; class Magnoliopsida; order Solanales; family Solanaceae; genus Nicotiana; species Nicotiana attenuata. Next base: position 20,718,402 of record NC_031991.1, on the reverse strand, counting down.
CATCATCTCTCAGGCCTCCAATGGCTCCTCTTATGTCATTCTTGTCTTCTCTAAGGCCCTTAAGGGCCCAGGGCCCTGCCGACTTGTATATAGGGTTCATCTCCTGTTTGTTCCTGGCTATTCCAGTGTGATTTCAAGCGAAATCATTCTATATTTGCTAGGATCTATGAGTTTCTAGACAGGTTTCTTCATCTCTGTACGGGTCTCTTCGAAACCCTAATTTCTTTTCTATACCTCCTAGATCTGTACAGATCTAGGACGATTTGAGTTTATTTCTTGAGTGTTTTAGAATAGCCTTAAGATTCTTTACAAGAATCGTTTGATTTCAAATGATTTCTTCACTTTTCTAAAACTAGGGTTTCGGAATTTCTTTTAAACTTTGTTCAAATTATTCTTTGTGTTTAAACTTCTATTTCTAACGTATTTTGACTGATTCTATGAGTCTACTACAACCTTCACTCGCATATGCTGAAAGCACTAATTTATAGGGTTCTTCATTTGGTTTGTGTATTAGCGTGACTGATCGCTTCTTGTTTTGAGTTTTTTTTTTGTGATTTCTTGCGACTGTCTTGCTTTGATTGAGTTTTTTAGTCTAAACTTTCACTGATTCTATGTGCTTGTGTTCATCTTGATTGATCACATCGAGACATGCATCTTTCTCATTGAATCAGTATTGTTTAACTTTTATTTTGCTAGAGTTGTATGTCGATTCCTTGCTGTCCATGTTTTACGTTATTTATATGATAAACAAGCTGACTTTTTTCATGACCTTCTCTTTGATTGAGCTAGGTAATATTCTGAATTCCTTATTTCTTGGGTTAATTTGAACAATTTCCCTTAAACCTTCGATTCTTACCTTTCTACTCAATTTGATTGATCTGCTTGCCTCAATTAACTTTACCTTACCCTGTCTGCATTATTACTTGATTCTTACTGATTATTTCCTTAACTAGAATTTTCTGAACCTAACCCTAATTACCTGTTCTATACTTGCACTGTTTGAAGGCTTTCCTTATTTGTTATACTCCAGCTATGTATGATTTCTTTCCTTATTTATCACCTGCTCTTTACAGTTTGAATTAATTCCCTTAATTAAGGGAGGTCTCGAACTGATTTTACTCTGAGTTCTATAATTACTGAATAATTTGATTCTTACCTTATTTACCTAGCTTTCAAACTACTATATATATTGCTCTCTTCTACAGTCTAAGGACGATGAGTTGACATCTCTCATACACTCAAAAGCTCTTCTACTCTCTTTGTTACTTACTATTGTTACTAAATTAGCCGGCTGCAAGCCAAGGCTAGTTATTGCACTCTCCTGTTCTCTACCTTTCGCTTACTCTCTTTACTGGTATGTTCTAATTTTAAATTCAAGCTCTCAAACCAATGTGTTTCATACTGCTTCAGTTCACCATATTCCTAATATGTTTCTATCTGTTGTTTTGCTGTTCAACATGTAATTGACCTATTACTTCCCCTAGTTATGTCATATGACTTCTAGGATCAACATGTCTTATTAACTTGTAGTCTGTTTGAATTTGACTCTACCCTGTTTTTGAATGATGGTTTACTTGCTATTTAGTCTCTAGTATGACCCTTTCTTTGCAAAGCAATGTTGTTACCCTAAGTTGTTTGATTCTATGTTGGTTCTGAAACTCTTACTGTGTTGTATCATTAGCTATCCCTAACCCCATGAACCCCGTAAAGCACCTATGATTCTATAACTATTTTCTAATTGGCACCCCTAGATCCATGTATTACTGTTTGCACTATTAGCTACCCCCTTAATTGCAAAGACTTCTGTTTATTTGTCTTGTGTATTCCCACCCCCAATTACCCCTGTGTGAAGGTTTGTTATTTGAGTGTTGCTGAACCTGCTTTGGCTCTATGTTTGATCTGTTGTTTGTGTGATTATACAACTCTTGTCAAAAACTATTTTACTGAACAATTCTCCTGTTTATAAAACTACTTCAACTGAGTCTTTTCAAATACTGCTTTCCTATTAAAACTTTTTCAAAACTATGTCAAGCACTCTCACTCTACTCTTAGGTCCTTAAGTTCTGCCCCTCCAGTGTATGACTGTCTTGGGATCCCTATGAGATCCCTCTGAACTCTGATGCATTAAAGCTGGCTCTTCTACACTGCACTTGCTCAGTTCTGGTTATAAAGTCTAGGTGTGAGCACTGCCCGGGATCCTTGAGATCCTTAGGGAACTCTGACGTACCTAGAAAATGATATTTTCTATGGAATTTGGCATTTGAGGCTATTGGAGGCTTGGGGAAGTCATTTGGGCCTGCTTCAGGCTCCCTATTGTTAACTTCTTCTTTTCTTTATTATTTATGTAATTTATTCAGCTGGTCTGTAATAATTATTTGTAAACGACATTGGGGTGATTAGTGAGAAGGGGTGGGTAGTTACATATCTGTGGGGTAACTCGGTTAGATATCATGCCTATAGGCTTGTATTAATGCTTGCTGTGTTTGCTTCACTTTCACAACATTAGAGGCCGTGTCAATAGGGTTAAAAACAACTTCATAAGTAGATAACATGCCAATAGATTGTAAAGTGGTTGAGTTCAACTTCTGTTACTGCATGTATTTGCATTCGTCTCACTAGAAATCATGCCTATAAGTTCTAACATCAGCTCTTAACAATTAGGTACCATGTCTATAGGAATTAAAAATAAGAAATTCTGCTTATAGAACTTAAAATCAACAAGTGTTAGTTCACTTTGAAACTGGCCTAATCAATTGTCCGTTTCTTTAAATAAATTTCTTTTTTTTCAAACACTGCCTTAATTTACTATCACTAGAGAGCATGCGTATAGGAACTCAAGAATCCGTTTAAAAAACTATTCATTGTTCTACTACATCAACGTAGTTATCATGTTCTTAGGACGTCACTGTTCTGCGATTAGGCAAGCCTATAGGGCTTTATTTTTTAATTCTGCAACTCTGAAACAATATCTTTGCTACTTAAAGCTGTCCAGATTTAACAGGTTTAATTAGTAGGCAAGTTAAATAGGATCTTTCACATATTGTCCTAATTCAACACTATATAACCCCTGCTCACCTAGATATCATGTTCTGGGATTTTTCTCTTAAATATTTGAATGATGTTTGAATACGTGCATTTATTTGTCATGTTGGAGGAGGTAACTGTGAGCCTATAACTTGTTCCTTTAAACTCAGTCCTAACTGTTCTTGATTGTCGCCTAGATTTTTATCCTTTAAAACCTTAGGAAAGTCTAGAGCTGTCCAAAGAATAGAGGTCCTAAAATACCTCCAGGGCCATGAGGAAGGGACGGGTAGTGCACGCATAGGACATTGTCAAGGTTACTGGAACACGTTAGGCTATGACCAAGGGGAAGGACTTGGGTAGAACGGGATATGATGACTACGCGTTAATGTCACGCGTAGCCCCTCATTGAGGAGTGTTTAGCGGGCATTGCGTGGGGTGATCCTGTAGGCTAACCATCCTAGGACCCCTCCTTCCCAAATTCCCTTTGTCTAAAACTTTACTCTTTTTTTATATGTACACAACTTGTTCAAAGTCTTTGTCTTCTTATTTGAGTCATACAATGTACAACATGCTTTATTTGCAATTATGTGTTTCAACTCCTTGTTTGTTAAAGGACTAATTCATAAGTGTAAGTTTGTTCGGGACCCACCGTTGTGGACCGAGAGGGGTGCCTAACACCTTCCCCTCAAGGTTATTTCGAGCCCTTACCCTAAAATCTCTGGTAATGCAAACTAGTCTAAGAGTTAATCGCTCTAAGTGCCCTAACGCAACCTAATCCGTTAGGTGGTGACTCTTCAAATACCCAAATCCCAAAAGGAAACGAGTTATTACTCCCATGAACGTCGAAACCCAGATCTTTCTCCGCGAGGAGGAAAAGAGGGGGCGCGATAGCATGGCGACTCTACTGTGGATATATTTAGGCTCTTACCATAACGAACTTATTTTTGTGAATTAGTTTAAGCATGCTCTATCCCACGTACCCTTCTCCCTTACTTGAATTCAACTGTATATTTTAAGTATTTATGATTTCTGCATTTCCCTGAAACTGACTTGTCTTTTTGTTTTCTTCTTCTGTAACTGTCTTTCAATTATTTAAATACTGCATTTATTATTTTCTTACGTGCAAATACTTGACAACATGCTATTATTGTTGCATATAATCCACATCATATTCCACTCGTGCGTATCAAAATCCTATAGCAACGCTTGATGAGTGGTTGCGCTCTTCCATTTTATTATCCTTAAATTCGGAAAGGCTTATTTGCGGTAAAACTAGTCGATCAGCGGTGCAGTCGACGGTTCCGTGCCTTTCCCCCTCAAGTTGTCTGCTTGAGGGTAACAGTCTAGATCCCCATAGTAACCTTACTTTGATCATAATTATGCATGCATCATGGTCAAACCTAGCCGGATTAATATGTTGTCCACATAATAATCCTTTAAGACAAGTCTTATTCAAAAGTCCATCGGGTTTTCCATAATCCCAACGGACACAACCACGTTCTGTGCATTAATTTGGAGAATTAAATGCCAATATGCTAATTATGAATGTATAAATAGTCGAATCAGGTGGGGGAAAAGGGCCTAATCTTTTTGTTTTGCAGAAAAAGGAAATGCTGAAGGAAGCAAGGGAGGACATCTGGCTAGAGCCTATCTGCTTCTGGGTCTACGAGAGTTGGGGAACCTGATTGATGGAGTTAGAAAGATTGAGTCTGGGGAAGGTCCTTCTGGGACCAAGTAGGCTAGATTTATTTGCTTTCCTAAATGTAATTAGGCCAAGTGCCAATAGTGACTTACCTTTATTATCTTAGTGTCGTTTTGGGATTCGTCTGTTCTTATATTAATGAAATGAGGCATTTATTGGCATCTAAGTTCTCCAAATCAACTTGTCGCTAGGCCTACCTCGGGCACAACGAGGCTCCCAAATTAGGACACGAATTTACATTCTCGCAATATGTGTTTAAATACTGCAAACATTCCCAAACCCTTACTGACTTGTCTACCTTTTTGTTTTTTTCTTTATTCTTTATTCTCCCATCGCCTAAGGTTGGTTCACACATACTGGTATCATCAGCATACCTAAAGGTCCTCCACACCCTCCTTTTCCAAGTGATCCTAAAAGCAAAGGAATGATCGGAATAAATGATACAATGTAGTGCAATAATTGAGGAGGAGGAGGAAGAAGGCCTCACTATTCAGAATGTGGGGAAGGGAGCTGTTCTCAGGAACTGGACCGCCACACTATCCCGGGCCCGCCGAGTCCCTGGGTAGCTTGGCAGATTTTATTTTTTGCAGCAACTCTAGGCATTTAAAATTTTCAGTAACTTTGTTTTAAAGACTTGCTTGTTTCAAAATAAATGCTCGATTCATCGAGCCTTATTTGTTTGAATGTTGTTTAATTTTAATCAAGTGCATTTGCTCTTTATTATTCATTACTATTTTCTACACTTTCTCTTTCTACAGCGTTATTATTACTTTTTCCTGATGAACCGGTGACTGTGACATGTAATGAGGCAACGCAACATGAGAACAATGATTCAGATAAAGAAGACGAGATACCCGAGGAAGTTGTCAGGGAGGTGGAAAACTTTAAGAATAAGCCTAAGTCCAATCTGGACGAAACCGAAGCAGTAAATCTGGGGAACGCCGAGACCGTCAAGGAGACTCACATCAGCATTCACTTATCACCGACAGAGAAGGAGGAGTACATTTGTTTCTTAAAGGAATATGAGGACATTTTCGCATGGTCATATGATGACATGACAGGTTTGAGAACGTCCATAGTGGCTCACAAGTTACCTACCAATCCAATGTGTCCGCCAGTGAAGCAGAAACTCAGAAAGTTCAAACCAGATATGAGCCTGAAAATCAAGGAGGAGGTTACCAAGCAGATCAAAGCCAAAGTTCTCAGGGTGGTTGAGTACGCAACCTGGTTAGCCAACATTGTGCCAGTTCCAAAGAAAGATGGAAAAGTCAGAGTATGTGTTTACTATCGGGATTAAACAAAGCAAGTCCCAAAGACGATTTTCCACTGCCAAACATACACATCCTGATCGACGATTGCGCCAAGCATAAACTCCAATCTTTTGTAGATTGCTTCGCGGGTTATCACCAGATTCGGATGGACGAAGAGGATGCAGAGAAAATAGCCTTTATTACACCATGGGGGTGTACTGTTACAAGATGACTCCATTTGGTCTAAAGAATGCCGGGGCTACCTACATGAGAGCCATGAAAACCATCTTCCATGATATGATACACAAGGAGATAGAGGTATACGTGGACTAGGTTATCATCAAATCCAAGAGGGCCGCATACCACATAGCAGACTTGAGAAAGTTCTTCAACAGACTAAGGAGGTACAACTTGAAACTGAACCCCACCAAATGTGCGTTCGGGGTTCCCGCAGGAAAGTTATTGGGGTTCATTATCAGTCGTCGAGGGATCGAACTAGATCCGTCAAAAGTCAAGGCTATTCAGCAGTTACCGCCGCCTAGGAGCAAAAAGGACGTGATGAGCTTCCTAGGGCGTCTCAACTACATCAGTCGCTTCATAGCACAATCCACAGTCATATGTGAACCCATCTTCAAGATGCTGAGGAAAGATGCCGAGACAAGCTGGACCGAAGATTGTCAGAAAGCTTTTGACAAAATCAAGGAGTACCTGTCCACACTACCGGTCCTGGTCCCGCCAGAGCCAGGACGACCTTTGCTGCTCCATCTATCCGTATTGGATGGAGCCTTCGGGTATGTTCTAGGACAACATGACGAGATAGGGAGAAAGGAGCAAGCCATATACTACCTGAGTAAGTAGTTCACACCTTACGAAGCATGATACTCCGTGCTGGAACGTACTTGCTGTGCTTTGACCTGGACGGCCCAGAAGTTGAGGCATTACTTCTGTGCCTAAGCCACATACCTCATATCCAGGATGGACCCTTTGAAGTATATATTTCAGAAACCCATGCCGACCGGAAAATTGGTCAAATGGCAGATACTGTTGAGTGAGTTCGATATCGTCTACGTAACTCAAAAGGCAGTCAAAGGACAAGCATTAGCGGATCATCTTGCTGAGAATCCGGTGTGAGGAGAATACGAACCCTTGAAAACGTATTTTCCTGATGAAGAGGTGTCATTCGTAGGAGAAGACAATTCTGAAGCATATGATGGTTGGAGGATGTTTTTCGACGGAGCCGCAAAATTTCAAAGGAGTGGGCATTAGGGCAATTTTGGTATCAGAAACAGGTCAACATTATCCGGTATCTGCTTAACTCAGATTTCCCTGCACTAACAATATAGCAAAGTATGAATCCTGCATATTGGGACTCAACATGGTAATCGACATTAACATTCAGGAGCTGCTAGTGATCGGTGATTCAGATTTGCTTGTGCACCAGGTACAAGGAGAGTGGGCCACCAACAATTCCAAGATATTACAATATCTGCACCATGTGAACGAATTGAGAAAGAGGTTCACCAAGATAGAGTTTCAGCATGTACCCATAATTCAGAATGAGTTTGCCGATGCGTTGGCTACTTTGTCATCTATGATACAGCATCCAGACAAGAATTATATTGATCCCATTCCTGTAGGGATCCATAATCAACCGGCGTATTGCGCTCTTGTTGAAGAAGAAACAGATGGAAAGCCTTGGTTCCATGACATCAAGGAGTATTTGTCAAAGGGAGAATATCCAGAGCATGCAAATCATACTCAGAAGCGCACACTTCGAAGATTATCCAATCACTTCTTCCACATCGGAGGAAATTTGTATAGGAGGACTCCTGATTTAGGATTGCTAAGATGCGTCGACGCAAAAGAAGCTTCTAAGCTACTCGAGAAGGTACATGTTGGGACCTGTGGCTCGCACATGAATGGTTTCGTCTTGGCTAAGAAGATACTCAGGGCCGGTTACTTTTGGATGACCATGGAGACAAATTGCATCCAGTATGTCTGCAAATGCTTTCAATGCCAGGTGCATGCCGATATGATAAAAGTGCCTCCAAACGAGCTCAACGCAACAAGCTCACCCTGGCCGTTCGCCACTTGGGGAATGGATGTTATTGGTCTGATTGAGCCCACTGCTTCAAACGGACACAGGTTTATTCTGGTAGCCATTGATTACAAAATGGGTAGAGGCTGCATCTTACAAAGCTGTAACCAAGAAAGTCATCGCAGACTTTGTCAAAGACCGTATTGTTTGCCGATCCGGAGTTCCTGAGTCTATTATTACTGATAATACCGCCAATATCAACAACGATCTAATGAAAGCTATGTCTGAAACTTTCAAAATCAAGCACAAGAATTCCACAGCCTACAGACCTTAGATGAATGGAGCCGTAGAAGCCGCCAACAAAAACATCAAGAAGATACTAAGGAAGATGGTAGGAAACCACAAACAATGGCACGAGAAGATACCTTTCGCTTTGGGATACCGCACTACAGTTCGCACATCAACCGGGACAACTCCATACATGCTGGTTTATGGTACCGAGCCCGTCATCCCAGCCGAGGTAGAGATCCCTTCTCTAAGAGTCATACAGGAAGCTGAGCTCAGCGATGCAGAGTGGATAAGAAATCGTTATGAACAATTAGCCCTCGTCGATGGAAAGAGGATGAATGCAGTATGTCACGGCCAACTCTATTATAACAGAATGTCCAAAGCTTTCAACAAAAGGGTCAAACCACGACAGTTCGCACCGGGACGGCTGGTGCTGAAGAAGATCTTCCCACATCAAGATGAAGCCAAAGGGAAATTCTCTCCCAACTGGAAAGGTCCGTACATGGTTCACAGGGTGCTGACAGGAGGAGCACTCATATTTGCAGAAATGGATGGAGAAATCTGGCCCAAACCAATCAATTCAGACGCAGTCAAGAGATACTATGCTTAGATTATTTACATTTCCTCATCTGATGTAATTGAACTACGCTTGACCTAATTCCCGTTTAAGAGGGGATACGTAGGCAGCCTTATGGGTTCGGTCATATCATAATAAAATTTCCATTTCCCCCAGGATCAGAAAATGGGGCAGAATTTTGAGGAGGACCCTCAAAATTCAAGAGCAAGTCCAACCGACCGCAACATGTGTCAGACGGTCAGAAATCAATTAAGAAACTGGGGCAGAATTTTTAGAAGGGTTCTCAAAATTCTGAAGAGGGTTTAGCAAGGCCTATTATCTGCAAACGGTCAAAAGATCATCTACCAAACTGGGGCAGAATTTTGAGGAGGACCTTCAAAATTCCAATATAAGAGCGCTGCAATGCCTTTGAGATGTGTTATAGTCACTAGTTCATCTAAATTACTTGATATTTCAATATGTTTCTAAATAACTCTATTTTTCATCAATAATTGCATACTTTCGAAAACTCTATTTCTGTAACGGTCAGGTTACCCGGGAAACTCAAAAGGGCCCCAGAACGGAGCAAAGCAAGGCCAGCGGATAGAAGCACGAACCAACCTCCCCCCACAAAACATACAATTTTTCTTTGAGCGCAGGCACATCAGACGCAACGGTAACATCCGCAGAAATATACACGTAACAAGATCACTATCAATCGGACCATCTGACACGGAATATATCTCCAGCTAAGACATATGCTACTCTTATTTGCTACTCGCTTCTTGGATGAGGCTAATCCCTGCCTCCCTATTTGCATGAGGCTAATCCCCGCCTCCATACTTGCATGAGGCTAATCCTTGCCGCCATACTTGCATGAGACTAATCCTTGCCTCCCTACCTGCATGAGGCTAATTCTTGCCTCCTCTACTTACATGAAGCTAATCCTTGCCTCCCTATTTGCATTAGGCTAATCCTTGCCTCTACACTTGCATAAGGCTAATCCCTGCCTCCATATCTGCACGAGGCTAATCCCTGCCTCCCTATTTGCATGAGGCTAATCCCTGCCTCCATACTTGCATAAGGCTAATCCCCGCCTCCCTATTTGCATGAGGCTAATCCTTGCCTCCCTATTTGCATGAGGCTAATCCTTGCCTCCATATTTGCATGAGGCTAATACTTGCCTCCCTATTTGCATGAGGCTAATCCTTGCCTCCCTATTTGCATGAGGATCCCTGCCTCCCTATTCGGATGAAGCTAATCCCTGCCTCCCTATTTGCATGAGGCTAATCCTTGCCTCTCTATTTGCATGAGGCTAATCCTTGCCTCCCTATTTGCATGAGGCTAAACCCTGCCTCCCTATTCGCATGATGCTAATCCCTGGCTCCATATTTGCATGAGGCTAATCCCTGCCTCCACATCTGCATGAGGCTAATCCCTGCATCCACATTCGCATGGGACTAAGCACTGTCCCTTTTTGCACAAATATTGCTCTATTTCTAGTACTATCTATTTGCTCTTCTATCGGGCTAAGCTCTGCCCTACATTTCACAAGACTAAGCCGTGTCTTGTTAAAATCATGTTATTGCATATCATGGGCTGAAATATCGCCAATCTATCCAAAGGCGTCATAGTCTAAAAGGCATCATTCTCATAGCCGGAAGACACCATGTCATGGCCTGAGGATCCCTCAAATTTGCATATCAATATTCAAAGGCGTCATGGTTCGGAGGCACTATTTGTCATGGCCCGACAACATCATTTCATGGCCTGCAAATCCCTCACTAAACAATTCATGGCCCAAGACGTCATGGTCCAAAGACGTCATCTTTAACCATCCAAAGACAACCTTCATGGTCCAAAATGGAATCTGCATCATGTTTTAATTTTCACAAGTACATGTTCGTAGCATCTTTTATCTGCAGCTGACCAGTAAGAAACCGCCATCCTAGCAGGAGCGATCTCGCTCCAGTTCCTTCAACTGTTTCGGACCTTAACTGCTCACCATAGCCGCTTCTGTATCTCGTGCCCGTTCTTGCAATAACTTCGTCGGTATATACATGGCCTGATTCCTGTAAAACAAGGGATATGCAGGCAACCCGAAGACCGGAGTCCGGCCTCTGTCTTTCAAAAACATCCCGCCCGGTCAAAACTGGCCATCATTTCTTTACCCGAAAACTCTTTCATCCTTCCCGGGTAAAAAGGGGCAGCTGTTGATACCCAATTTTTCCCTATATATTTTTAATACACACATATACTTTCAAAATAGCATATATGCATGCATAAGTTTTTTTCTAATAATTTTTCTATAATCTTAAAGGCTTTAAATTGATTTATTTCTTCCCCTTTTACTTATAAAATTTCCAATAATTATCCTTCAAATTAAATTTTTGGTAATTTAGCCATTTAAATTCTATATTCATGCCAAAATATTGCATAAATATTTTTAGTGCATTTTTTATAATTGCATTTACATTTTTAAAGCCAATTTGCATATATTTACAATACTAGCCTTATTAATGCATAATTATGTTATTAATGCGTAAAATGGTCTTCTATATTTTTAAAATATTAAACAACTATTTTTAATCATTTTCAGCACACGATTTTTTATAGAAATCATTTTATTATTTTTATAAATTGTATAGTGCTGAAAATGGCTATTTAAAACTTAGCCTAATTTCATTTCAATTCCAGCCTAAATTCAACCCAATCCAATCCCAATACCAAGCCCAATTTCTGATCAAATTACCCGACCCAGGCCCCAAATACATTTACCCGACCTAGGCCCCCTTAATCTTGGCCGTTGATCTCCGAGATCAATGGCCCGGATTCACCCTTTCCTAATTAAACTAGAGTATACCCCCCCCCCCAAACCTAAACTTCTACTTCTAACTAACCTCCCCCGTCCCACCCCTAAAACTANCCCAAACCTAATTCATTTCAATACCTCCCCCGCCACCCTAAAATCCTCTCTGATCTCAACGCACTCTCAACCTAAACCCTAATCTCCCAACGCCAACCTCCCATCTCTGGTCAGCTCCGGTGACCTCTCATCATCTCTCAGGCCTCCAATGGCTCCTCTCATGTCATTTTTGTCTTCTCTAAGGCCCTCATGGGCCCAGGGCCCTGCCGACTTGCATCTAGGGTTCATCTCCTGCTTGTTCCTGGCTATTCCAGTGTGATTTCAAGCGAAATCATTCTATATTTGCTACGATCTATGAGTTTCTAGACAGGTTTCTTTATCTCTGTACGGGTCTCTTCGAAACCCTAATTTCTTTTCTATACCTCCTAGATCTGTACAGATCTAGGACGATTTGAGTTTGTTTCTTGAGTGTTTTACAATAGCCTTAAGATTCTTTACAAGAATTGTTTGATTTCAAATGATTTCTTCACTTTTCTAAAATTAGGTTTTTCGGAATTTCTTTTAAAACTTTGTTCAAACGATTCTTTGTGTTTAAACTTCTATTTCTTACATACTTTGACTGATTCTGTGAGTCTACTACAATCTTCACTCGCCTATGCTGAAAGCCCTAATTTTTAGGGTTCTTCGTTTGGTTTGTGTATTAGCGTGACTGACCGGTTCTTGTTTTGAGTTTTTTTGTGATTTCTTGCGACTGTCTTGCCTTGATATGCTTCTATTGAGTTTTTTAGTCTAAACTTTCACTGATTCTATGTGCTTGTGTTCGTCTTGACTAATCACATCAAGACCTGCATCTTTCTCATTGAATCAGTATTGTTTAACTTTTATTTTGCTAGAGTTGTGTGTCGATTCCTTGCTGTCCATGTTTTACCTTATTTATATGATAAACAGGCTGACTCTTTTCATGACCTTCTCTTTGATTGAGCTATGTAATATTCTGAATTCCTTATTTCTTGGGTTAATTTGAACACTTTCCCTTAAACCTTCGATTCTTACCTTTCTACTCAATTTGATTGATCTGCTTGCCTCAATTAACTTTACCTTACCTTGTCTGCATTGTTACTTGATTCTTACTGATTATTTCCTTAACTGGAATTTTCTGAACCTAGCCCTAATTACCTGTTCTATACTTGCACTGTTTGAAGGCTTTCCTTGTTTGTTATACTCCAGCTATGTATGATTTCTTTCCCCATTTATCACATGCTCTTTACCGTTTGAATTAATTCCCTTAATTAAGGGAAGACTCGAACTGATTTTACTCTGAGTTCTATAATTACTGAACAATTTGATTCTTACCTTATTTACCTAGCTTTCAAACTACTATATATATTGCTCTCTTCTACAGTGTAAGGACGATGAGTTGACATCTCTCGTACACTCAAAAGCTCTTCTACTCTCTTTGTTACTTACTATTGTTACTAAATTAGCTGGCTGCAAGCCAAGGCTAATTATCGCACTCTCCTGTTCTCTACCTTTCGTTTACTCTCTTTACTGGTATGTTCTGATTTTAAATTCAAGCTCTCAAACCAATGTGTTTCATACTTCTTCAGTTCACCATATTCCTAATCTGTTTCTATCTATTGTTTTGTTGTTCAACATGTAATTGACCTATTACTTCCCCTAGTTATGTCTTATGACTTCTAGGATCAGCATGTCTTATGAACTTGTAGTCTGTTTGAATTTGACTCTACCCTATTTTTGAATGTTGGTTTACTTGCTATTCAGTCTCTAGTATGATCCTTTCTTTGCAAAGCAATGTTGTTACCCTAAGTTGTTTGATTCTATGCTGGTTCTGAAACACTTACTGTGTTGTATCATTAGCTATCCCTAACCCCATGAACCCCCTAAAGCACCTCTGATTCTATAACTATGTTCTAATTGGCACTCCTAGATCCATGTATTACTGTTTGCACAATTAGCTACCCCCTTAATTGCAAAGACTTCTATTTATTTGTCTTGTGTATTCCCACCCGAATTACCCCTGTGTGAAGGTTAGTTATTTGAGTGTTGCTGAACCTGCTTTGGCTCTATGTTTGATCTGTTGTTTGTGTGATTATACAACTCTTGTCAAAAACTATTTTACTGAACAATTCTCCTGTTTATAAAACTACATCAACTGAGTCTTTTCAAATACTGCTTTCCTATTAAAACCTTTTCAAAACTATGTCAAGCACTCTCACTCTACTCTTAGGTCCTTAAGTTCTGCCCCTCCAGTGTATGACTGTCTTGGGATCCCTATGAGATCCCTCTGAACTCTGATGCACTGGAGCTGGCTCTTTCATACTACACTTACTCAGTTCTGGTTATAAACTCTAGGTGTGAGCACTGTCCGGGATCCTTGAGATCCTTAGGGAACTCTAACGTACTTAGAAAATTATATTGTCTATGGAATTTGGCATTTGAGGCTATTAGAGGCTTGGGGAAGTCATTTGGGCCTGCTTCAGGCTCCCTATAGTTAACTTCTTCTTTTCCTTATTATTTATGTAATTTGTTCAGCTGGTCTGTAATAATTATTTGTAAACGACATTGGGGTGATTAGTGAAAAGGGGTGGGTAGTTACATATATATGGGGTAACTCGGTTAGATATCATGCCTATAGGCTTGTATTAATGCTTGCTGTGTTTGCTTCACTTTCACAACATTAGAGACCATGTCTATACGGTTAAAAACAACTTCATAAGTAGATACCAAGCCTATAGAGTGTAAAGTGATTGAGTTCAACTTCTGTTACTGAATGTATTTGCATTCGTCTCACCAGAAATCATGCCTATAAGTTCTAACATCAGCTCTTAACAATTAGGTACCATGTCTATAGGAAATAAAAATAAAAAATTCTGCTTATAGAACTTAAAATCAACTTAGTTTAAACAAGTCGGTCTAATTCGTGTTAGTTCGCTTTGAAAGTGGCCTAATCAATTGTCTGTTTCTTTAAATGAATTTCTTTTTTTTCAAACACTGCCTTAATTTACTATCACTAGACAGCATGCCTATAGGAACTCAAGAATCCGTTTAAAAAACTGTTCACTGTTCTACTACATCAACGTAGTTATCATGTTCTTAGGACGTCACTATTCTGCGTTTAGGCAGGCCTATAGGGCATTTTTTTTAATTCTGAAACTGTATCTTTGCTACTTAAAGCTATCCAGATTTAACAGGTTTAATCAGTAGGCAAGTTAAATAGGATCTTTCACTTATTGTCCTAATTCAACACTATATAACCCCTGCTCACCTAGATATCATATTCTGGGATTTTTCTCTTAAATATCTGAATGATGTTTGAAGACGTGCATTTATTTGTCATGTTGGAGGAGGTAACTGTGAGCCTATAACTTGTTCCTTTAAATGCAGTCCTAACTGTTCTTGCTTGTCGCCTGGATTTTTATCCTTTAAAACCTTAGGAAAGTCTAGAGTTGTCCAAAGAATAAAGGTCCTAAAATACCTCCAGGGCCATGAGGAAGGGACGGGTAGTGTACGCATAGGATATTGTCAAGGTTACTAGATTGCTTTAGGCTATGACCAAGGGGAGGGACATGGGTAGAACGGGATATGATGACTACGCGTTAATGTCACGTGTAGCCCCTCATTGAGGAGTATTTACCGGACATTGCGTGGGGTGATCCTTTAGGCTAACCAACCTAGGGCCCCTCCTTCCCAAATTCCCTTTGTGTAAAACTTTACTCTTTTTTTTATATGTACACAACTTGTTCAAAGTCTTTGTCTTCTTATTTGAGTCATACAATGTCCAACATGCTTTATTTGAATTATGTGTTTCAACTACTTGTTTGTTAAAGGACTAATTCATAAGTGTAAGTTCGGCCGGGACCCACCGTTGTGGACCGAGAGGGGTTCCTAACACCTTCCCCTCAAGGTTATTTCGAGCGCTTACCCTAAAATCTCTGGTAATGCAAACTAGTCTAAGAGTTAATCACTCTAGGTGCCCTAACGCACCATAATCCATTAGGTGGCGACTTTTCAAATGCCCAAAGACCAAAAGGAAACGAGTTATTACCCCCATGAATGTCGAAACTCGGACCTTTCTCCGCGAGGAGGAAAAGGGGGGCGCGACAGAGGGTAGTACGGTCCACTCCATGGAGGTGACCAATCCTTATACTCTTGCCATGTGTACTGGTATCCGAGCTCGAAAGTAGTGCCATGACCCTTTAGCTGTATTGATTTAGTAATACCCTGGAGATTCTTTCCGAGACCTTTCCCGGGTTCATACCCGGACCATGCTAGAATGCTTTCTATTTTGCTGCTCCACCGTGTGTCTTTCTCAATGGCGTTGACACGTTCGATGTGATGATAGGTTTCCTCTCCTAGCCTCCTTCTGTTTTTGATATCCAGAATGGTTTGGCTGGTGTAAATGGGGTTACTCCCGTCCCCGTGAATGATCACCTTCTGATGGTTCCATTCAAACTTTACTGCTTGATGTAAGGTTGATGCCACAGCCCCAGCGCCGTGTATCCATGGTCGTCCTAGCAGCAAATTGTAGGATACAGATATGTCCAACACCTGAAACTCGACATCGAACCATGTAGCCCCCATTTGTAGACATAGATTGATTTCCCCGATGGTATCTCTTTGAGACCCATCAAAAGCCTTCACGTTCATGGTCCCTTCCCGTATCTCGTATAGGCCTTTGCCCAACCTCTTCAGTGTAGTTAATGGGCAAATATTGAGACTGGATCCTCCATCAATCAGGACCCTGGTAATGAAGTAATCTTTGCATCGCACTGTGATGTGTAGTGCTCTGTTGTGATTCAAACCCTCAGGCACCAACTCATCCTCGTGGAAAGTGATTTTGTGACTTTTCAACACCTGTCCTACCATGTTAGCCATTTCTTCGCTTGTGATGTTATTGGGCACATATGCTTCGCTCAACACTTTCATTAAAACATTCTTGTGCGCCTCTGACTTTTTCAACAGTGACAGGATGGATATCTGAGCTAGGGTTTTGTTCAAATGATCAATGATGGAATACTCATTTGCTTGTACTTTCCTCCAAAGGTCATCTGGTCCTGTTTCAATGACAGGCTGCTTGGCAGTGGCATCTCTACTTGGTCCTCCCAGGTGTTCAGGTGTATAGATTCTTCCGGTCCTAGTCATTCCTTGTGCGGCGTCGAATTCCTCCATCTTTGCCTTTCCTTTTCGCCGAGCTTTGGCGACATAATCCCAAGGTATTGCTTTTGAATTGAAAGGAGGTGCGGTCGATACTGTCACTGTGAAAGGAGCGACCACTTCTACTTCAAACGGAACAGGAATGGCCGCGAGTGGAGCCACCTCTACTTCAAATGGAACTGATCTGGCCGCCTCAACCTCGATTGGCAACTGAGTCTGCACTACAATAGAGGTGAGGGTGATTGAGGGCTTAATGTCATCACCTTCCCGAATAAGCCCAATCGACCCCTCAGGGTCCCGCTCTTCGTTAGTCTCTATCACATGTATTCCACTACCTCTATGATCAGGGAGAGGGTTGTTGCGAACATTGGGTGTGGCCTCCTTTGCCTATATAACCCTGTTGTCAATCAGCGTCTAGATCTTGTATTTCAATGCTCGGCATTCGTCAGTGGTGTGCCCCTTCATACCGGAATGGTACGCACAAGTTTTGTTAGGATTGACCCATTGGGATGGATTCTCTAATACCACAGCGGGAATAGGAGTGACGTAACCCACGGCTTTCAACCTCTCATACAACTGGTCGATAGGCTCAGCAATGGCGGTGTACTGTTTGGGTGGCTTGCGGTCAAAATTGGGTCTTGGTCTTGGATAATTTTGGCGGGTCGGAGGTGACTGGAAGTGAGATGGTTGGGAGTTATAGGTATGATAGATAGTGGCTGGTTGGGAATATCTGGGAGATGATGGTTGATATGTAGGTGGTGGCACTTGGTATGTGGGTGGAGGTGTTTGATATGTGGGCGGAGGTGTTTGATATGTGGGTGGAGGTGTTCGATAGGTAAGTGGAGATTTCGGGCCTTGAGCCACCATTACTGCCCCAACGTCTTCTTCTTTGATATGCCGCCTGATTGCAATGCTTTATTTGTGGCCTGTAATGCCTCAAAATTCGTTACCATCCCGCTTTTTATGCCTTCCTCAATTCATTCCCCAAGTTTAATGATGTCGGAGAATTTATGGTTTTCAATAACCATCAACCTTTCGTAATACTACGGGTCCTGGGCTCTAACGAAGAACTTGTTCATCTGTTATTCGTTCAACGATGTCCTGACCTTGGCCGCTTCCGACCTCCAGTGGGTAGCATACTCGCGGAAAGTCTCATTGGGTTTTTTCTTAAGATTCTGGATGTAGAAAACATCGGGTGCATTTTCTGTGTTGAACCTGAACCAGTCCATGAAATCCGATGCCATACCTACCCAATTGGACCATTTCTTGGGATCCTGGCTGATGTACCAGGACAAGGCATCACCAATAAGACTCCTCATGAAGAGTTTCATCCGGATCTTTTCGTCTTTTCCGACTCCAACAAGCTTGTCACAATAGGTCCTTAGATGGACCCTAGGATCAGCTGAACTATCAAACATCTCGATCTTAGGAGGTTTGTACCCCTTCGGCAGTTCCACATCTGGTTGTATGCATAGGTCTTCATAATTCAAACCTTCTATCCCTTTGCCGCCTTTGACACCTTGAACCCGGCTTGTTAATTTCTTGAGCTCTTCAGCCATGTTTTTAATGAGCAGGTCCTTCTCGGAGGATTCTGGTGCGTAAGAAGTTGGTTGAGTAGAGTGAGGTATAGTCTCCACATATATGGGGTTGCTTTGATGAGTGCCTGGGACTTGGGGTGTAATGATGGTCATTGGTTGAGTTTTGAGGATCGGGGATGGTTAGTGGTGTGTTTTGGGGAGTGTGGTAAGTGGCGGTTGGTGGGTATTGGATTGATTTATGGTGGTGTTGTGGTGGAGTTGGTATTGGTAAGGATTGATATTTTGAGGTGGGGTTGTGTATTGTTGTGGTGCAGGAGGGTTTTGTGGACGTTGGTTTGGTGTGTTTTGAGGAGGTGATGGGTTCTTTGCGTTTTGTTGGTTGATGTTGGGACATTCAGGGTGAGTGATAAGTTCGCCAAGTTATGAACCTGCTCAAGCTCTCCTTGTAGTTCCAGTATCTTTTATTCCAATCTCAAGACTAGATCATTTGGTGCCGGAGTGCTCCGACCGTCTGAAGTTTCTGCGTTCTCAACATTCTCCTTTCGAATACCACTTAAGTCGTCCATTTTTGTTTTTCCTTTGACTTTTGTATTGCTTAGAGGAGGAGGAGGCAGAGGGCCTCTAGATCTGGTATGGTACGCTGATGATGCCAGTATGAGTGAACCAACCTTAGGGATTGGGAATAATCAAAATAAAGGAAAAAACAAAAGGTAACAAGTTAGTAGGGGTTTTGAAATGTTGCAGTATTTAAACACATATTGCGGGAATATAAATTCGCGTCCTAATTTGGGAGCCTCGTTGTGCCCGAGGTAGTCCTGGCGAAAAATAGATTTGGAGAACTTCAGATGCCAACAAATGCCTCATTTCATAATGTGAAAAATAGATGAATCCCAAAACGACACTAAGATAATAGAAAAAATAAGTCACTACTGGCACTTGGCCTTATTACATTTTAAGAAAGCAAATAAATCTAGTCTATTTGGTCCCAGAAGGACCTTCCCAGATTCGATCTTCCTGACTCCATCGTGCAGGTCCCCCAGCTCGCGCAGACCCAGCAGCAAGTAGGCCTTGGCCAGATGTCCTCCTTCAGCTCCTTCAGCGTTCTGGCAATCCTCAATCCTCTTTATGACTTTACCCTCCAGCTCTACTATTCCTCGCTCCAGGTACTCCAGCTTCCTGTTGGAAGTGACCGACATTTCTTTCCAATCTTCAATCAATCTCACATTCCTCTCATGTATTTCCCGCTGCTCATTCTCAGAGTCGTGGACCCTCTTGTGCAGCCTGTTATATTTGACTTGAGCTTCAGCTTCTTCGTCTATGATTTTATATCCTCGACCGACTCCTGGCCTCACCATTCTTTTTAGATTGCCTTCTAACCACGCCGGGTAAATAGGTTCGCACCCTGCATGATACTTCTCGGGCTCAATGGTGTTCTTTTCCACAATGATCTTACAGTGCCACATATGCTGGGCTTGGCACTTGTAAGGGACATCGTCGTTTTGAAAGTCTGCTGCGAAATGACTCATCTTGGCAGCCCTTGGTACAGCCTATTTCCTGCCTGCTTGCCTCATAACTCGGATAGGGACATAAGGGTATATCCATCTCAACCCAATCAGCACCAAGTGTGGAGCGTCCCTGGATCTGATGATGAATTCATCTGTTGGGAACCACTCAAACATCCATTGCACTTGCTCCTCGGTCAGATTGTCGAAGAACTCTACCCACTCTTTGGCACTTTCCGGCTGAGCAAACTTGTCCGGAATGTAGGTCATTCGCTTGGGGTGATGGAAGGCAATATGGTCATTCCAAGCCCTTCGCGGAAATTCTTGGCGATACTGGCCCCTTTGAATATGTTCTAATAACCACAATTGCAGCAACAGGTTACAACCCTCGAAATGCTTGAACCCTCTTTGACAACGCTCCTGAGCCCTGTAGATGTCGGCTATGATCCTGGGGACTATGGTGTATGTCTGTCCGTTGATTCCTTCCATCAAAGTCTTGGCGACCATGGCCAACCTAGTGTGGATTCTTTCCCTTTTCATTGGGAATACTATCAGGCCCAAGAAGCACACAATGAACACGAACACTCGGCAGTGGATGTGGCCCAGAGAAGTGATAGAAAGCTCGTCATGGTAGGTACGGTAAGACTTGCTATGGCCATACCTCTCATACAGATATTCGAAGGGTATGTAAGATTCCTCCAAGCATCCCAAGTCAGCATTTTTCTTCAGCCCCATCATCTTTAAAAACCCTTTACCAGTACGGTTCTCCGGCACCAATAACCCAGGGCTATCCCAAGCCAATCCCGCAAGTCCTCCAATTTCTTCTAGATGTGGTGTCATTTCTATGTCGCCGAAACGGAACACAGCCCTTTCACTATCCCAGAATAAAGTGGCAGCCTCGATAAAACTTTTGTTTGGTCAATGTCTAGTAGAGAAGGTAAATTGCCCAAGTACTTTCTTACGTGTTTCTTGTCACTTGAGGAAACGTCCTCCCACCAATCTAGTAGCAGTGGTGGAATGTTGCTGACCATACCGAATCTGGGGACCTCGTGCCTCATTTTCTGCAAAACAAAAGGGTTAGTCCCTTATCCCCCACCAGACTCGACTATTTATACATTCATGATTAGCATATTGGCATTTAGTTCTCCAAATTAATGCACAGAACGTGGCTGTGTCCGTTGGGATTATGGAAACCCCGATGGACTTTTGGATAAGGCTTGTCTTAAAGGATTATATGTGGACAACATATTAATCCGACTAGGTTTGACCATGATGCATGCGCAATATTAGTCAGAGTACGGTTACTATGGGGGTCTAGACTGGTACCCTCAAGCGGAAAACTTGAGGGGGAAAAGGCACGAAACCGTTGACCGCACCGCTGATCAACTAGTTTTACCGTAAATAAGCCTTTCCGGATTTAAGGGTAATAAATTAAAAGAGCGCAACCACTCATCAAACGTTGCTATAGGATTTTGATACGCACGAGTGGAATATGATGTGGAGTATATGCAACAATAACAGCATGTTGTTAAGTATTTGCACGTAAGAAAATAATAAATGCAGTATTTAAATAATTGTAAGACGGTTACAGAAGAAGAAAACAAAGAGACAAGTCTGTTTCAAGGAAATAAAGAAGTCATAAATGCTTAAAAAAAATAAACAGTTAAATTCAAGTAAGGGAAAAGGGTACGTGGGATAGAGCATGCTTGGACTAATTCATGAAAAATAAGCTCGTCATGGTAAGAGCCTAAATGTCCCCAGCAGAGTCGCCATGCTGTCGCGCCCCCTTTTTTCCTCCTCGCGGAGAACGTCCGGGTTTCGACATTTCATGGGGGAATAACTCTTTTCCTTTTGGGAATTGGGTATTTGAAGAGTCGCCACCTAACTGATTATGGTGCGTTAGGGAACCTTGAGCAATTAACTCATGGACTAGTTTGCATTAACATAGATTAGGGTACGGGCTCGAAATAACCTTGAGGGGAAGGTGTTAGGCACCCCTCGCAATCCACAATGGTTGGTCCCGGCCGAACTTTTACTTATGTGAATTAGTCGTTTTAACAGATAAACAGTTTAAGCACGTACTAGCAAGTAAAGGCATGTTTTGACTCATGTATGATTCAAATAATGCAACAAAGGGAAAAGACTTGCACAAGCGGCACATATATAAAGGAAAGTAAAATTTATTTAAACAACGGGAGTTGGGAAAAGGGGGGTCCTAGGTTGGTTAGCCTACAGGATCATACCCACATAATGCCCGGCTCAATGAGGGGCTACACGTGGCATTAGCGCGTAGTCATCATATCCTTACTACCCAATTCCCTCCCCTTGGTCATAGCCTAAAGCGTTCTAGCAACCTTAAAAGATATCCTATGCGTGCACTACCCGTCCCTTCCTCGTGGCCCTGGAGGTATTTTAGGACCTCTACTTTGGGTAGTTCTAGACCTTCCTAAGGTATTCAAAGGAGAAAAGTCTAAATGTCAATCAAAAAAACAATTAGGACTGCACATAAAGAGGGGACAATTAAAGGCTCATATTTACCTCCACAAACATAACAAGTAAGTGCACGTCTCAAACAACAATT
This sequence comes from Nicotiana attenuata, assembly GCF_001879085.1. Classification (NCBI taxonomy): domain Eukaryota; kingdom Viridiplantae; phylum Streptophyta; class Magnoliopsida; order Solanales; family Solanaceae; genus Nicotiana; species Nicotiana attenuata. The sequence goes on along the minus strand of NC_031991.1, from coordinate 20,695,882 downwards.
TCAAGTATTTAATAAAAAAGAACCTTAGAACATGACATCTAGGTGAGAGGAAGTATACAACATTGAATTAGGACTGAAGTGTCAAAGACCTATTTAGCCTTCCTACTGATTTTAGACCTGTTGAATGTGAGCAGTCTTTAAATAACAAAGCGCAGTTTTTATGGTTGCAGATTTTAATCGCCCTATAGGCTTGCCTAAACATATAACAGTGACGTCCTAAAAGCATGATATCTATATTGATTAGGAATGCAGTAAAATAGTAAAGCGATTTTAAACGATAACTTGAGATCCTATAGGCATGCTTTCTAACAGCGTTAATAATTAAGCAGCGTTTGCAAACCTTTTTAAGAAGCGGACATATTTAGTTAATTAAACCATTTCTGAGTATATAAACACGAATTTGAACTGATTTATTTAACTGAACTGTTTAAGTCCTATAGACATGATCTCTAGTTAAGCAAGGTAAAAACGAACAACATATATCTAACCAAAGTGAAACCCCTATAGGCATGGTATCTATAGAGCTGATTTTAACCTTATAGGCATGATCTCTATTATTAAAGCGATTTTTAGATCCTATAGGCATGGTTTCTAACATTGTGGAAGTAAAGCAAACATAACAAACACATTTGAATCAACAAGACCCTATAGGCATGGTATCTACCCAATTTACCCAACCTATATAATGACCCTCCCTTTTTCACTAATTTCCCCACTGTTTGTTTACAATAATTGTTACAGACCAATGAATTAAAAAAAATAAAAAAATACATAAATAAACAGGAGTTAATCTATAGGGAGCCTGCAGTAGGCCCAAATGACTTCCAAGCCTCCAATAGTCTCAAATGCCCAAAGTTCCATAGCCAATTTCATGTCTAGGTGTGTCAGAGCTCCCTAAGGACCTCAAGGATCCCGGGTAGTGCTCACACCTAGACTTTTTCTAAAATAATTACTGACTTAGGTGCAGTGTGGAAAGGTCAGCTATGACATGCCAGAGTTCAAAGAGATCTCATGGATCTCAAGGCAGTACACACATCAGAGGGGCAGGACCTCGTATTCTAAGAGTAAAGTGAGAGTGCTTGACATAGTTTTGAAAAAGGTTTTGAAAATAGTGCAGAGATGACTTTAACAGTGAAAAAGGTTTTCAGAAAACAGGCAATAGTTTGGTAGTAAAAGACAGTTTGATAAGAGTACCAAAACTCTTTTGAAAACAGCAGACAGTCAATTGGTCATAAAACATACAGATTCAGAAAAACTCAATAGATCTTACACATAAGAGTCACATTGGGGGGGGGGGGGGGTTAACAGTGGATAGGGTATAGAGGGAAACATATAGGTCAACAACCTGCATAAAACACGTTAGG
>NC_031991.1:20624302-20694498 GCF_001879085.1 Nicotiana attenuata | reverse complement strand
CGACTAGGGTGGGGGGGGGGGGGTACATGGATAGGTATAGAGGAAACATATAGTCAACAACCTGCATAAAACACTTAGGGTCTTAGAGACTTAGTAGGCTAATCATGGACGGTAAATAGTTAAGACATAAATCATAGTTGTAATACAGGAAGCCTGACATGTCTTGAACAGGATCAAACATACAGTTAGACATGCTAGGCAAAGTGGTAAGCAGGAAAAAGTGCAGAATATAAAGCATACATTGAACAGGACAGAGTTTAGACATGCTAGGCGAAGAAGTAAGCAGGAATACAAGTTGAATTCATAACTGATGAACTAGTGCAGGAATGAAACACATAGGGTTTGGATTTCAAAACTTAACTAGAGATATACCAGTTGAAGTAAAGAGTGCAGAATATAAAGCAAATATAGTTCCAATATCTAGCCTTGGCTTTCAGTCGGCTAGACCAGTGAATATCACAAGTATGCATAAGGAAAGGAGAGCTTTAGAGTGTAAGTGTGCTTTTTGTGAACTAATGTTCTGTTTTTGAAGTGAGAATAGGAGAGTGCTTATATAGCAGTTCGAGGGTAGAGAGAATAAGGTAAAAGAATCAGAAATCAGCAAATAAGGGCAATCGGAATCCAATCATATAAGGAGTTCAGAATAGACTCCTTTAATTAGGGGTTTAATTAAGGCAAAAAAAAGACCAAATCATACCAAATAAAGAATCAGTAAGAATCCCAAAGTTATACGGGCAAACGATTAAGGCAGAGACGACCAATTAAAGTTATAACTAGAAAAAAAATAAAGTCTATGCATACAAATCTTTAACGGAGTAATCAATCAGCCAGAATTTCAAAGTAATACTGATTTCTAGAAAGAATATATATCAATTCCCATAAATAGAAAATAAACTAAGTAAAATTTCACAGAAACATAGAACTTAGTCGGAAAAAATTAGGTCAGAACCCTAATAGGGCTCAGTTAGAGAGAAAACCATGAATGAGTCAGCAAGTTTAGCAGAAAAAATAACGTAAGAAATGAATAGTCAGGATTCGACACATAATTTTAACAAAACAAATAGTTAAATCGACACTGATTCAAGGAGAAAGATATCGGTCTTATGATGAGTAGTCAGGATGAACACAAACATATAGAATCAGTGAAAATTTGAATTAAGAATCTCAGTAGAGGCATATTAGGGTAAGAAAACCACGAGACATTCAAATGGCCAAAGAGAAATCACAAGAACCAAAGCAAGAACACAGTCGATATACCAGTACTCAGAAACCAAACGAAGAACGTCAAAAAATTAGGGCTTTTAGTACAAGTGAGTTAAGGTTGCAACAAACTTACAAAATCAGTCGAAACACATGAGAAGCAGAAGATCCAACACTCAAAAATCATTAAACAGTTTGTAAAAGAAATTTCCGGAAACCCTAGTTTAGAAAAAGATGAAAATCACTTGAAATCATACGATTCTTGTAAAGAATCTCAAGGTTGTTGTAAAACTCATATAAAATAGGTCCAAACCATTTCAGATCTATACAGATCTAAGAGGTTCAGAAGAAAGAAATTAGGGTTTCAAGGAGAACAACACAAAGGTGAAGAAACATGCTTAGAAACCCATAGATCATAGTCAACATAGGACGATCTTACTCGGAATCACACTGAAATAGCCTGAAACAGGCAAGCAAGGGACCATAGATGCAAGCCAACTAACTCTGGTCCCTTGAGGACCCTGGAGATGGCAATATCAACGTGAGGGAAGCCATTAGAGGCTTGGGGGTGGTGAGAATTCATCATATGTAGCCATAGATGAGTGTCAATGAGGTCCGATTAGGGTTAGGTTTGAGAGCGTTTGAGAGAGGAGAGGGATTTCAGGGCGGCGGACGGTGGAAATGAAAGGGTTTTGGGGGGTCATTTGGTTTATTTTAGGTAAGGTTTTTTTGTGTGGCCGTTGATCTCTTATGATCAACGACCGAGATTAAAGGGTTTTAGGGACGGATCGGGTAGCTGGGTTTGGGCTGGGTAAATTTAAATTTAAAATTGGGTTGGTATTGGGTTGAAATAGGGCTGAAATTGAAATAAAAATAGGCCAGATTTTAAATAGCCACTTATAATAACTATATAATTTACAAAAATATTAAATGATTTCCAAAAAATATTTCCGTGTACTAAAGTGGTTTAAAATATTTATTTAACATATTAAAAATATAAAAGATCATTTTATGCATAAATAATGTAATTATGCATTAGTATGGCTATTATTGCAAAGATGTGCAATTTAGCCTAAAAATGTAAATATAATTGTAAAAAGTAGCNTAGATGAATAAATCATCACAAAACTAATTTGAAGGATAATTATTGGATATTTATATAAATAAAAAGGGAAGAAATAAATTGATTTGGAGCTTTTAAAATTATAGAAAAATTATAAAAAATGTTTATGCATGCTTATAACTGCATATGTGTTATTCTGAAAGTATATATATGTTTTAAAAATATGTGAGGAAAAAATTGGGTATCAACAATCACCACACTCAAAGCAATCTTTTGGAGGACGCGACTGTTGAAACTAACTCGGGCCTGGTCGCTGGACTAACCGCTGAAAGAACCCCGTGCAGGAGGTGCAGTAAACTGTGGCGATACATAATGGGCGACCTGAGACCTGGGAGTAGCCGGAGTACCACTAGAGGCTGGAAGTGATGAATGAACTGGACGACTTACATAGCCTCTACCATGACGGGCTGCAACTGGGGCACGAGCACCACTATATTCGCCAGAATATCGAGGTCTCTTAGCCTCCCTGTCCTCCCTCCCTCGGCCCCGCATACCCTCCAATCTCTGTGCGATCTCTACCACCTGCTGATATGGGGTATTTGTCTCTAAGCCTCGAGCTATGCTGAATCTAATACCATAGTTGAGCCCCTCGATAAATCGACAGACTCGCTATCTGACTATGGAAACTAAGGCAGGTGCATGCCTGGAAAACTTATTGAATATGACATCATACTCTGACACGGTCATAGTACCCTGGCGCAGTTGCTCAAACTCCGCGCGCCATACTCTCGAGAATAAACTCTCTTAAAAGCATCTCTAAAACCTGAGCCCATGTGAGTGAAGCTCCATCGGCTGCTCCTCATAAGCCCGCCACCACTGGTACATTGGTCCAGACAGCTGGAAAGTAGTGAAAGCAACCCCGCTTATCTCCACTATACCCATGGTGCGGAGAATAGGGTGGAAATTCTCCAGAAAACCTTGTGAATCCTCTGTATCTAGGCCGCTGAAAGTAGGAGGATGGTACTTCTTGTACCTCTCGAGTCTGAGCTGCTCCTTCTCAAATGCTACTGCCATAACTTTGGGATGAGTTGGGATAACCGGCTGCAATGGCATAACCTCTGGGACCTTATTAACATAGACCCACTGCTCTGGGGTACGGGCTGCGGGAGTCTGAGCTCCTCCTACAGCCTGAGATATGGCTGGTGCAAGTGAAATCAACCTCTATTGAGCCAAAGCACCAAACATGCTCAAGAACTGTGCGAGGGTCTCCTGAAGTACAGGGGTAACAACAGGCACCTCGGGTGCCTGCCCGATGACGTCCAAATCCACTACTAAAAAGTAAATAGATACGGTCGCATGCAATATAATTTACCCAACTATGAGTCGGGGTCGAATCCTACAGAGAACAATATGTAGGCGATTAGGAATGTAAGAGAATTATCACTTGTTATGCAATGCCAAACACTAAGAATAGTTTTGAGAAAATATTTATATCTAAATGCAAAAATGTAAACTAACCTAGAAAGCAAGTAAAATGACAAATGGCTACAAGTATGGATACACGGGGAATTACACTCAAGTAACAATCCAATGTATTTCACGAAAATCTATCAATACACACCATAAACGCACTCATATTATAATTAAAGGACATAGAAACTAAAGAAAAGAGACTAGAATGAGTGGTAAAATCACCACTCATCAACACCCCCAACTTAAAGCTTTTGCTTGTCCTCAAGCAAAACAAAACCAACAATTCAATGAGGATTCTACCATTTAAAGCACAAGTAGTATTACTATCATTTACAAATCACATTCTCCAATTAAGCACCATACTTATGGATTCGGTTACTAATAATTAGGCTCAAGCATGTGAGTCTTAACCGAATAACTCCCTCATTGAAAAACAACTTCAAGAAATGCAAAGGAGTTTCAAAATAATCAAGTGATAACAATAAGCCTCAAGAAGTGACTCAAAAGCACTAGTCTACTACATATGCTCAATTTACTCATTTTCGGATACATCAATGTCACCAATCCATCCTAATTCATGTGCCCTAACAAGAAAGAAAGTCCCAAAATCTCCATATTTACAATAATAACACAAGGGACAAATGCACAATAACGCTCACTCTCAACAAAGAATTTCAAGTGTTACAAAATATCATGCCATAAGCTTGCCCTTATTCTAATTCGCCACCTATTCAAGAACATTCGACTGGAGATCCCATAAGGTCTTTTTAAGCTTGTAATTTAGGTTTAGGGAAGGGTCAGATAAGCATTTGGGATACAAGTGACTACACCCTCCTTGAACACTACTCACATTTATCTTCCTTTTTGCACTTTGCTTCTTTTTAAACCACATAGCCCTTATTAGAATCTAGTTACCAACATAGAACCACCTTAAAGTACCTCTCTTATTTTCTCAAGACTCCATATTTATATATACATATTTTTTTAATATAACTATTTTCTTTTGGAGCTTGAGTAATTTCATGCGACCAACTTTGAGGTATATGTTTCTACCCTCAATATACAACCTTACCAATTTCCAACTTGACACCAACACCCCCAGCTTAGGCTTTTAGCCTCATTCTCAATATTCAAGGAGGGACGGGTTCAAAAGAGGGAATTATTTCACGAAAGGGTAAAGGTTTGTAATGAGGTGGCCAAACAAAAGGAGGCTCAAATGGGTAAACTAGTGATAATATTTATGCAATGGTAGGCTTGAAAGGCTAAAGAGGCTTTTTCAAAGATCACAAAGAATGCCTAAGGTCATCCCTCCAACCAAACATAACTAACATTAGCATTGAAAGACCAACATAGTAAGTTCTAGATGATATAAGTAAACACAAGAATTATTATAACAAAAACTAACACTCATGGCACATGAACTATTCAAGACGGATCAATTTCACTTATTAATAAGAGAATCTAGAGCAATATCATGCTAACTAATGGGCAAAGAGTCACCAAAAGAGCCAAAAAGTTATCACAAACATTTTTCTTCCCTATGCAACTTGCTTTTTAGATTTAAAATCAAAATTCGTAGTATTAATTTGCATTTCACATAAAAGAGACTAATTCTATTAGTACCAAATAATCCAAAAGTCTCCACATAACAAAACAAGACTAATTCCCTTAAGAAAATTGTCACGTCATTCATCATAGGAAAAAGTCACCCGGTTCTACACAAAAAAGTTCCTCGGGAAAGAACCGTAGCACAAAGAAAACCCAAGGAAATACTACTAAAGAAACAAAAATGAAATAATGAAAACTACTGAAGGGAATAAATAAGAAAAGCAACTGATACTAAAGGAGCAAAAATAACATAAACTAAAAACTACTAAAGAATAAATAAAGGAAGAAAGAAAAATAAAATAGAACAACAAAAGTGACTAATCTGCACATATATAACTACTCACAACTACGCTCGGCAAGAACACTTGATAAGCAATAACAAAACAAGCCCGGCAAGAGCACACAATATCCATAACAGAATAAGCCCGGCAAGGGCACAAGTCAAGTATCAATGTATCAACAAAGTGTACTCCCTAAAGGCCACCCCAACTAACAACATTGCAGTGTTCTCACTGCACAATATCAAAACAAAAATACATGTAGTTTGAGGGTCTCCCTGAGGTCTGCATCAGACTAGCAGACTGCGGGAGTAAGGCTAATCACTGTCGTGAATAACTCGCAGCCTCATCATCATCAGTATCATCAGCATCATCACCAGCAACATTTGACATGAAAGAATACTCTTCGCTATCATTGTCGTCCTCAACTGGTATCTTCCTATTCAGCTCCCCCCATTTGAAGATGGCCTTGATGCCTCTCCACATCTTGATCATAAACTTGCCCTTCTTCTTGTTCTTCACCTTCTCCTTTTGGAAGTCTAATTGAAAAGATGCATGTGCCTTGGCCAAGTTGCCATAGGCTTTCTCGAGTATGCCTACAGATGCTACTATTTTCTCTTGAGACTCTGCCTGCTTTTTCTGTGCATCTAAGTAGCTCTTCATGTCTTCCCTGGTGAAGTACTCGGGCCCAGGCTGGGAGGATGAGGGCCCACTGGGGAGCTGTGCCACTAAGTCACGGATGGCGCCAAGCTGGGAGTTTAGCATCCCAAATGGTCCCTCAAGCATAGCTGTTTGTGAGGATGACTCTGGTCCGGCAACAGTAGTGGTGGCCTTCCTCTTCTTGCTCTTTACTGCACTACCCTCGCCCGTTACTCTCTATGGATGGAAGGGTTTGTCGGCCGGCAACCAATGATCAGTGTTGCGCACCTCAACCTCTGCCCGCCTACACAACTCTGTGATCAGTGAAGGAAACATCAACCCTGCATTGTCGTCTAGCAAATACTCTCTCAGCTCCCATAGGATATAATGGCCAACATTCATAGGAATGCCATTAAGAAGGCATGCAATGATCAAGGCTCTAGTGTATGATACATCCGAGACATTTCCATAGGGTGATACCCTGTTTCAGAGGATGTAGAGCCATATTTTAGCTTCAGCTGTGAAGTTGATCGACTTCAAACCCCTTCTCTTGTTGGCCCATGTTGCTCTCATGCTTGCGGGATAGAGTTTAGACACAAGCCATTCTGCGTCGTTGCAATGATCTTTTTCTAACACTAGCTCGAATGGATGGTTAGGAATCCCGAGTATGTCATTAATCTGTTCAGTCCCAAACCTCACTGCCTTACCCCTTATGGTGAGTTGTGGTTCAGCGAAGTTTGTAAACTTAATATTCGCGTAAAATTCACGAACCCACTCCTCATTGGCTTTGCATGGAGTAGGAACGAAGCATGACCATCCGAAGGTTTGTAGACGACCATAGAATTCTGGGACCAGCTCGGCCAATTTACCCTCGGCGATCCCTTTTTCAAGAACTATCTTTTTGGTGATGAGGTTGTCATAATACCGGCGGTGACAACAACATGAAGCGTGACTGGTGAAATTGTTCAACCACAACTTACTCTTCAATTTCATGATCAAACGAGGCATTTTCATCATGTTCGGGTCCATTTTAGCTCAAAGTACCTTCAAAAAATTAAAACAACGTTAGTCGGGTAGTAGAATCATGTTAGGAAATTTAAAAAGCAATTAGGCCAAAGAATCGAGTCGAATGGGCCCGGGAAGCCCCTGATGCAAAGCTATTGGAATTTGGAATTCTGCCCAGTTGCCGCACTTGCGGAAGAACCATCACTGGCGCGGTCCCGCTTCTGCGGATTTTCCTCCGCTTTTGCAGTTTTGCCTAGTTTGCCAAAAATCACACCTATGGATCTTTCAATGTAGGTGCGAGGCTGCATCTGCGGCACTTCTCTCACTTCTGCGATGTTCATCAGTGGGTTCAAAAGCCCAATTTTTTTCCCCGACTCTTTTCACTCCTAAGCATGATTTTAGCACATAATTTATACTCAAGACTTCTGAATTGGTGCACTACATGAACCTACGACTCTATTAAACCTAATTTTGTGGCACTTAGCAAATGATTTCCTTTTGGACAATTCGTTGAACACATTCAAGTAGTGAGAATTTATGTTTTTTCACACAAATTGCGTTCTTAGATTTCCCCCAAAGTTTTTGTTCAACAATCAACAACACACACTAATCATACTCTCAACCAATATCCCTCACTCCTAAAACTCCTAAAACTAACAGTGACAATAAAATAAAAAATTGAAAATGTGACTGTAGAAGAGATGCGATGAAGAAGAATAAAAAAGAAAGAGAAGCAGGAGAGAGGAGTAGATGAGAGCCATGGTACCTGTGTGGTCGTGTACTTGAGAATTCTGAGTGTGAACAGTGGTGTGAAGAGCAGTAGCATGAGAGAGGAGAGGGAATTTTGAGATTTGGGGATAAAGGTCAGAGAATACCTGATGGAATGAGGGATTAATTCATTAAACTTGCCCGATTTTCCGCACCTTCGACTAAGGAAGCGCTTCTGCGCAGTCGCTTATGCGAAAACTTAATCGCGCTTGCGGAAACTGCACATCTGCGCCTAGAAATCTGCTTCCGCAAAAGCGCACCTGCGTGGCTTTTCCGCAGGTGCGGTTACACCAGGGTTCAGCAGGCCAATTCTGGGCAGCTACTGCTTTGGGTTGTTCCAACATCCCAAACTCCTTAATTCAACTCCAAAAAATCTGAAACTTGGCAGATTAGTCGAAAATAATATTTTAAGATATTCTAAAAAAGAAAATTTTAAAAAACGACCGAAAATTTTGAAAATGATGGGTTGCCTCCCACCAAGCGCCGCATTTAACATCGTGGCACGACACGGATCAACTTTACCACTTTTCTCGCCACTTTGACGATATGAACTGGGCACCTAACTTGGAATCAAGCTTGAGACCACGAGCGGTGGGGGGTGGTAAGTAGAGGATCAATCCAAGCATTAATTTCTTCATTTTGCACTTCTTGGCTTTCGTGTGAGGAATGTCATTTTGCCTCCTTGTTCCCTCAAATTGTAAGATGTATGGCCTTTTCCTTTCCTCCTCGTAATTCCTTATTGACTCGTGTAGTTCAATTCCCATATCACCACACAATTCCAATGTTGAAAAATGCTTGGAATGTGACATCAAACCTCCAAATTGCAATTCTTCCCAGATTTTGACATCCTCTTTTTCCCCCAGACTAGAGTCAATCTCAACCATATTTTCATTTACACCGGTTGACTCTAATTCCATATTTTTCTTGGAATCACTAACCCTCATGGAGTCAGTTGGCGGATGTCAATTCTTGATTCCTCAAAGTAAAGCTCACTTTGTTCCTCGTAGCCGGACTCTTCTTGACTTTTTTCCACACTCTCAAGTTGGCGGGCATAGTAAGCCTCAACCAATATTTTCATTTGATCTTCCAAAGTGCGGATACATTCATCATTTTGAGTCAAGACTTGCTTCAAGTCCTCGAGTGCAAAGTTGTGCTTCTCCTCAATTTCAAGAATGGTCTCCAACATGAGCATCATCTTCTCATTTTGAGTATTTGAGACTTCTTCTTGGTTTTGATCAAATGCCAAGGAAGGATTTTTGGCTTCAACCTCCAAGGAAGATTTTTGGCTATCATTAACTTCCGAGGCTTTTTGGACATCTAATGCTTCAAGCATTTCTCCCATTTCTGAGTGTAACCTTTCAAGCGCCAAGTCATTTTGGAGACTATTTTCCAAAAGCTCTTCCAAGGCACTTTGCTCTTTGTTTCCTCCTTCAAGTAGGCATTCTAACATGAGCTTGAACTCTCCATTTTGACCATGCTCAACTTCTTCCACCTCCATATCCCGATAAATCTCATCACAAAAAGTAGAATTATCATAGCGGGGACTTGGGGAAGGGAAGGACAAATAAGCACAATACTCCCAATGACCATTTTGACGACCACACTTATCACAAATACTCCACTCATGGGTTTGAGATTGTGCGCACAATCTGCCCCCGGGAGAACTTAAACAATTTTGCCACGAGTGTGGTCCTCCACAATAAGGACAAGGGTCATCAAAGTATGAACAACTACCATCTGACCAATCTTCATTATATGATGCCATTTTTCAAAAACTAAAAAAAATAAACAAGAAAAATAGACCAAGGTAAGAAAAATAATTACACAAATATTCACAAGTTTGGACCAAAGCACTTACGCTTATTTCTCAAACAAGCTAAATTACGCCAAATTATTCCCCGGCAACGGCGCCAATTTTGATGACGTCCAAATCCACTACTATAAAGTAAATGGACACGATCGCATGCAATATAATTTACCCAACTATGAGTCAGGGTCAAAACTCACAGAGAATAATATGTAGGCGATTAGGAATGTAAGAGAATTATCACTTGTTATGCATTGCCAGACACTAAGCATAGTTTTGAGAAAATATTTATATCTAAATGCAAAAATGTAAACTAACCTAGAAAGCAAGTAAAATGATCAATGGCCACAAGTATGGATACACGGGGAATTACACTCAAGTAACGATCCAATGTATTTCACGATTTTACAAATATGAGCGAGTTTATGTTAATTAGCCTCGGGTAATAATTCTATATTAGCTTCTTCCAAAGACTAACAAGACTTCCTAATTGAATTATCCCTAAATCAATTAAGAAATTAAGCACACCCGATTATGGCTACAAGTAGTTCAATCCTATCCCTAGGTAGAATCTATAAAGTGAGGGTTAAAGCCTCAAGTTATTGTTAATTAATCTTTCCCAACCCCAAATAATATTTCCCCAAATTTATTCGAAGTTAAAGGGCGATTCCTAGGGTTAGCTAATCCCTTTGAAAACATTAAAGAACAAGAATAATAAAAGAAACAATAACTCTCTTCATATAAGATAAAAAATCATTCAATACATAAGCACAACAGATATTTAATCCACACTTTAAACATGAAAATTTCCATAAATAAGATTCAAGTGTTGGAATAAATACTACACACTTAGATATACAATACAAAGCAAGGAAATGAAGAAATGAGCATAAATGAGTAAGAAATTCTCAGCTAGAAGCTTCAAATCTTCAAGACCCAAGTGTGTGTGCAAGAACCCGATCTCCAAAACTTGTTTTCTTCTCTCAAAATAGGTCAAAAACTGCCTAAAGATGTCTAAAAATATGTTTCCAATAGGCTAGGTCGTGTACTTGGGGGTTTGGAGTTGAGAAAATGTCAAATGTCATTCCTGCCCAGGTCGGAAGCCCGTTGACTGCACCTGTGGAAGAATCCTCGCAGGTGCGGCTCCGCAGATGCGGATCCTATCGCAGATGCGAAAATTGAAGGGAACTTGTGGCTCCGCAGATGCGGACTCTCAAGCGCAGAGCGCAACCGCAGAAGCGGTTCTTGTCTCGCAGATGCAATCCCAGGCAAGGTAGCTCAATTCCGCAGATGCGGTCCATTTCCTCGCAGATGCGAGGTCGCTTCTGTGACCAGATTTCCGCAGATGCAAAATCACTGAAGAGTCTTGCATTGTTTCAACCCTTTTTTGCTCAATTCCACTTCAATTAAATTCAACTCTCTTCATGGAATCATGTACCTGAAAATCTAGCAATACACACCATAAATGCCCTCATATTATAAATAAAGGACATAAAAACTAAAGAAAAGAGACTTGAATGAGTGGTAAAATCACCACTCATCACTGCCCCCCAACTGGAGCTACTGGTGGCTCCTCTATCGCAGCTCGGGCAGGTGCTCTGGCTGCACCACGTGCCCCTCCTCGGCCTCTGCCCTGGCCCCGACCCCGACCTCTCGCGGCTCTAGCAAGAGGTACGAGTGTCTGATCATCTGATCCAGCGGTGCATGTCCTCACCATCTGTAAGATAATAGAAAGACAAAGATTCAGAATTTCGAAGTCAACAAATTCGCACGATAACGAATCAAAGAAGTGAAGTTTTCCTAACAGTTCCATAACCTCTGGAATATAAGTACAAACGTCTCCGTACCGATCCGTGATACTCTACTAACCTGCTTATGACTCGTAACACCTATGAACCTAGAGCTCTGATAACAACTTGTCACGACCCCAATCTCCAACAGTAGGATGTCGTGATGGCACCTAGTCTCTAAGACTAGGTAAGCCTAACATACATGAATAATTTGACAGAAATAGTAATAAAACTTCAAACTTAAATTAGTAGCTAACATAAAATGGACTCCACAATAGAACTGAACATAACACCCAAAATCTGGTGATACCAAGTCACAAGCTCTACACGAGTATACTGAAACGTCCCTATACAACAGTATAAAAAAAAGAACGGAATAGAAACTAGATAGAAGGTGACTCCGAGTCTTACGAACGCTGGCAGCTATACCTTGAAGTCTCCGATCCAAACTCAATTGACGGATGCCTAGCTTGGTATGAAGTACCTGGATCTGCACAAAAATATGTGAAGAAGCGTAGTATGAGTACACCACAACGGTACCTAGTAAGTATCAAACCTACCCTCGATAGAGTAGTGATGAGGTCAAGTCAAGACACCTACTGAAATAAATAAATAAACTGAACAAGTATAGTACAGTAGAATAATGGAAGCAATGGAAATGATGTAATGAAGAAGTATAACAAGAATATCTACACTGAAATTTAAGGCAATTAAGACATCACAGAAGAAACACATATTAAGAATGCCAAGGAAACGATGCAAAAAAAAAAGCACAAGTGATGTAAATGAAAGGTATCAACAAGAATCACTACTAAGGTACTGCCTCGTAGTCTCATTTCACAAATCAAGCCACAATCTTTCCTTATATCACCGCGAGAGCCTTGCATTTAGTTTTGAAAAATTATTTTTCCGAAATAGCTACCCGCGTTTTATACCACCTATTCACACCGCGTGGGTTCAAGTAGTTCCCCTACTAGCAACACGCGTATCAATCCCACCTTATCTCATGTGTGCGTATCAACCCCAATCCTTATACCACCGCATGCGCATCAATATCACAACATATGACAAATCGCACCTCAAGTGCCCAAAACTACAAATTGTCAAAGAAGTCAACAACAGTAATATTTCCATAATAAATAGCCTATGGCTCAACCACAATATGTACAAGAGTCTCAACAATAGAAACCAAAAGTGAATATTTCAACAAGAATGGTATTTCAATAATTTACAACTTTGCCTCAATGTGAATCACGACCTTTATAACTTCAACACCATAATTCAATAATAAGATATTCCAAGAAATAACAACTTCAAGTGGTGTAACTCAACAGTTAATTTATTAACAAGGAAATGAGAGAACAATAACTTCAACTAAGCATGTAAGGGCAAATAATAAGTAAGAGATGAGACAAGTATTTACAATGTGAAGTAAGTCACGTAAGGATAGATTAATGATGATAAAGATAACATGTTATGACAATTCAATTAAAACATGAAAGGAGCCCACATAACTTTAACCGATCAATTACCATATGTAGACCGTGTACCCAGTGGTCACCTTGCGTACACGGCCTTCACGTACCACAAATGACACAAAACAACACCAATCTTAAGGGGTAATTCCCCCACACAAAGTTAGGCAAGACACTTATCTCAAAGCACGCTAACTCAATCCGCTAGTAAGCCTTTTCCGCGATTATCCAACTCCGAATGCCTCGAATCTAACCAAAATAACTTCATACCATAAATACAAATCATAGGAAACAATTATGAATAATAAAGTTGCATTCTTTAAAGAAACTCAAAAAGTCAACCCAAAAAGTCAACCCCGAGCCCACGTCTTGGAACCCAACCAAACTTACAAAATTCATACACCCATTCGATAATGAGTCCAACCATACTAATACTACTCAGTTCTAATCTCAAACCGACCTTCAAATCCTCAAAATTTAGTTTATGAAGTTTTCACAATTTTTCCAACTTTTCTAACCCAAAATACTAACTAAATGATAAAAACAATGATGGGTTCATGTATAATAGCCAAATCCGAGTTCGAATTACTTACCCCAATCAATTCCATGAAAATCCATCTCAAAATCTCCACAAACCGAGCTCTCCATATCAAAAGATGAAGAATGAAAAAAAAGCCTCGTTTTGGAAATTTAATATTGCTGCCCAGTTATCCTCTTACGCAATCGCGGATAAGCACTCGCGATCGCAGAGAAGAAATGTTCCCCTACTCATAAAACCTCCTTCGCGATCATGTGAGCTCAGTTGCGAACGCGATGACCAGCTTCCCCAGCTTACGCGATCGCGTTCTAGGCCACGCAAACACGAAGAACATCGCGTGCCTCCCCCACTGCCTCACCTTCCTTATACGCGAACGCGATCCACCGCATGCGTTCGTGATGCCCGGGTTCACCCTGACTTCATGAATGCGAAGAGTAAAATCCCAGCAGTCCCTAAGGACTCTACGCAATCGCAGGAGAATCTTCGTGATCGCAGAGAAGGAAACCAAAACAGGAAAAACCAGCAATCCTATTTGAAGAACAAAAGGTCCGAACTCAATCCGAAACATGCCCGGGGCCCTCGAGACTCCGTCCGAACATACCAACAAGTCCTATAACATGATATGAACTCACTCAAAGCCTCAAATCATATAAAATAGCACTAAAATCACGACTCGCACATCGATTCCAGCCTAATGAACTTATAAACTTCTAACTTCTAAAACTAATGCCGAAACATACCAAACCAACTCCAGTTGACCTCAAATTTTGCACACAAGTCATAATTTATACAATAGACCTATTTCAACTCGTGTAACCAAAATCCGTACCCAATATCAATAAAGTCAACTCTTGGTCAAATTTCTCAACCTTCCAAACCTTCAACTTTCCAACTTTCGCCAGTTCAATCCGAAACGGCTTATAGATCTCCAAATCAATATCCATACACGCTCCTAAGTCCAAAATCACCATAGAAAACTATTGGAACCGCCAAAGCTCCATTTCTGAGTCATCTACATAAAAGTCAAACTCCAGTCAACTCTTTCAACATAAACTTCCAACTTTGGGACTAAGTGTCTCATTTCACTCTGAAACTCACCCGAACCAAAACCAAACATTCCGAAAAGTTGCATAATCGTAATATAACATAGAGGAGGCAATAAATAGGGGAACATGACTAAAATACTCAAAACGACCGGCCGAGCTGTTACAGAGATTGAATTTGAGTTGGAGTTGCAGGAGCAGGAATAATGGGTGTTTAATCTACGTTATCGTTCTCTTATCCTTCATCCTCACTCAAATTTTCACAAAAATTATTGACTCTAGAGATATAGTAATATGGAGAAGACAAAATTGTTTCAAGCACCGACAGAACCGGAAGCGCCCCTTCTTTCAAAGAGAGGAGGATGGGTTATTCACATTTTATTTGATGGTCAGAGGCGAATTGAAAGTTAAGCAGTGGGAATTCTAAAGATTCCCCGGGGGAAAAATAGAGATGTCTCCTACATTACCCATAATATGTGGAAGTATCGACGTAATTTCATAGAGTCATTCGGTCTGAATGCTACATGAAGAACATAAGCCAGATGACGGAACGGAAAGACCCAGGATGTAGAAGATCATAACATGAGTGATTCGGCAGATTTGGATTCATATATATATCCACTCATGTGGTACTTCATCATATTGTGCATGTAATGCTTCGTGATTTAGTGACTGATAATTAAGACTAACATCATGATAGATAGGTATTTCAACTAGAAAAATGAAGTCATCAATAGGATTATGATTACTAGAACTACCATTACCCTTAGTCAGTTTATTAAATAAGTTTTTCACCAATTTAAGAGATATTCTAATAATTATTAGTAAAATGAAATAGCAACACAAGTATAACAAAAATAAAAACGAAATTAATAAAAGTTGGAATGAGTGTAATAAACGCCTATGTATAATTGATGTTGATGAAAACGAAATTGCTCCAACTAGTAGTGATGTGTCGTCATAAAAATATGCCGACGTATACTTGATGTTGATGCTCGAATAATTATACCAAATTAATAAAGTGCTAGAACATTAATTGCAATTAGTGATATAGATTAGAGAGATAAGAGAGTTTTGTGTGAAAAATGAAAGAACGAAATGAGGTTTTTATAGTTTTAAAATAGTGCAAAGTATAATTTAATAAATTTAAGAGTTAAAAATATAAATTAGGGAATAAGGAGTATTGGAGGGATAAGGAGGCAAAAATAACCCTTTTGGCTGCTGCCAATGGCTATTTTCAAAAAAAAAAAAAAACTACTGGCTAATGGGAAAAAAATGGCTACATTTAAAAAAAATATTAAGAGTATTGGTTCAGTACCGGACTGGTATTGGTACTGATTCGGTACCTTAAAAGTACCAGCATGACCGGTTCTAACAGTACTTTGGCCGGTCCGCTCCCACTCCTTTCCCCTTAGTCCCAATCCCTTACCTCTACCGGACTGACACAGAGCGATAACGGTATTGGTACAGACCAGATCGGTTAAATCCACCATTAAGCCCTAGGTAGTACTTGAGACAAGTTTTGCTTCATCAAAACTTGTGACGACTTGAGACTTCGTGGCTAGTTCTGAACCCCCCAAATTATTTGAATCAGGTCAAAACTTAAATAAAGGCATTAATATCCCATTTGTGCAAGTCATTTTGAATGAAATTGGCTTCCTCCAGTTTCCTCTTCATCTTCCATATAGATTTTGAATTCACACTTTCAGTTACTCATTCGGAAAAATTGTTTTTGAGTTAAAGGGACTGCCACCGCACACTCTTCAATATGAATCGAGAAACAGATAAAAAGTAAATCTTCATTTTGTATTTTACTAGTCGAGCACTTGTTAGGGGTAGATATTGGGCCTAAGTGGATTAGAAGAAGCTCAAATCCTTTTTATTTAAAGGAACGCAGGCCTTGAGAATTTATTCAAAAGCTAGAGTACTATTCCTAAGTGTATCTAACTCACGGTTCACCTCTACTTGAAGCCTCTGGAATTAATATGTACTCATATATTACATATACTTGGTAAGTTTGACCATAGTACTTCAAAATACATAAAGCACTAGGCAGGGGTTATTGGTTCATAGAGACTCAATTATTCTAGCTTAAACCCTATATATGTATTAAAAATTACACCAAATTAGCACATATAATAGTAATAGATTTTGAACCAAATAGATCAATAAGGAGCGTTGCTAGAATTTTGAACAACCCACAAGTTCAAATCATGGATCCCTCTGCTAAGCATTTCAAAGTTTCAATTTGTATTGGTGGAAAAAAGGCATGACACGTGGACTACCATCAAGGTGACAAGTGGCACTTCTAATTAAACACATTAAAGAATTCAAGAAGGCACGGGCGAAACAGCCACGAAGTTTCTCTAGCAAAGGAAGCGGGACTGATAGCTGAAAAAGAAGAAATAGATGTGGGATGGATAAAGACCATAAAGAGGGAAGATGCACGAATCTGTTATAAATAAGGAAGGGAAAACGACATTAATCGTGGTTACTGAAAATCCTCAGTCATAAATACTTCCGTTACAATTATATATGGTAACGGGTAATAGAGGCAATTAATACCATTATCAAGTCCGAATTAAGTAAGAAAATCGTTATACTTATGTACTCCTATATAAGGGCTTAGTCCTCATTTATACTGGTATCTGATTTTTGTTCAATATAAGAAATTATTCTTTCATTTTATTCAATCGACTTTGAATTTTCTTTCTTTGTCAATCATTCTTATTATTTGTCTTATTCTTCGAATTACTGAGAAAGTGAAGTAAATTTTGGCTATCAGTAACCCGATTTCTTCTTGATATTGACTTTGACCGAGAAATCTATTCTTGAGTTAAACAAATTGGTTCCATTACCGGAAATCTGATAATCTATTTACTTTCCAAACTTTATCTTTAACAACTAAATATGTCAACTGCTAACGAGAACAACTAGCTGAATCAACAAGGTAGAACTCCACCACATCACACACCCACGGGAACTCCTCAACACTCACATGAAAGCTCACCTGAAAGGTTTGCTTCGCTGTAACGACCATGCCGGTCGTTTTAAGAATATACACCCCGATCCCCTATTAACTGCATTCCTAGTGTTTGTTTCTGCTATTGTGAGTTGCCGGGGAGATTTATTTGGAATTTCGGAGAGTTTTGGGACACTTAGTCCCTAAATGAGAGTTTAAGTTTTAGAATTTGGACCGTAGTCGGAGCAGTGTAAAGACGGCCTCGGAATGAAATTTCGTTAGCTCCGTTGGGTGATTTCGGGTTTAGGAGCGTGTTCGAATTGTGTTCTGGAGGTCCGTAGCTTATTTAGGCTTGAAATGCCGAAAGTTGAATTTTTGAAGTTTCCGGTTCGATGGTGAGATTTTGATATCGGGGTTGGAATGGAATTCCGGAAGTTAGAGTAGCTCTGTAGTGTTGAATGTGACGTGCTTGCAAAATTTCAGGTCATTTGGATGAGGTTTGATAGTCTTTTTGATCGAAAGCATAATTTGAGAGTTTTTGGAGATCTTAGGCTATAATCCGATGTTAAATTGGTGTTTTGATGTTGTTTTGAGCGTTCCGAAGGTTGGAACAAGTTTGAATGATGTTTTAGGATTGGTTGGCATGTTTTGTTGAGGTCACAGGGGCCTCGGGTGAGTTTCGGGTGCTTAACGGAAGTTGAATGGGACTTAGAAAAATTTGATGTTGGTTGAACCTGTCATAACCGCACCTGCGTGAATGGGACCGCAGGTGCAGCGTCGCAGAAGCGGCTGGGAGACCGCAAATGCGGCCAGGTGAGGGAAAGCTAGAAGGCGCAGGTGCGGAAGTGTGCACGCACCTGCGAGATCGCAGATGTGGTAAACTGGTCGCAGATGCGGAAATGGGAATTTAATGAGTTATCACGGGTGCGGTTCTTTTTCCGCAGAAGCGGGACCGCAGGTGCGGTCCCATGGCCGCAGAAGTAGATTTGCTAGGCAAAAATAAGATATTTCGAGGGTTTGAAATCAAAAGTTAGAAAATCGATTTGGAGCTCAGGTTAGGGCAATTTTGGGAGGATTTTGAAGAGGAAATCAGTGGGTAACGATTCCTAATCTCTTTCTAGTTGTATTCCTATAATCTAATCTTAGTTTTGTCATTTAATTTTGGGTTTGGGATGAAAAATTGAGGAAAAGTGGAGAAACGTTCCTAGGCCTAATTTTTGGGTTTTGATCTAGATTTTGATGTCGGATTGGAATAATTTTGGTATGAATGAACTCGTGAGAGTATGAGGATTCTGAATTTGTAAATTTTACCCGATTCCGAGATGTGGGCCCGGGGGCGTTTTGGTCATTTTTTCTAATTTCGCGTATTAGCTTAGAATTAATTAGTTAAATTAGTTACTTGATGTGTTATTTACATTATGCAATTACTTTTAATAGATTTGGGCAATTTGGAGTCGGATACTCGTGGCAAGAACGTGGTATAGACTTGATTGAGTTGGTTCGAGGTAAGTGACTTGTCTAACCTTGTGCGGGGGACATTCCCCCTAGGATTTGGTATTGTTGTTATATGAATACCGTGTACGTGATGTGACAAGTGCATGCACGTGCTAATTGTTAGAAATCCATTTTTCATTAAGTAAATCAACTGTGTTTCTTCTTCTTGAACATTCCTTGTATTTTAAGCCTACTGCGTAGTTTTGGGAAGCATGCTTAAGTGTATTAATTGTCCTATCTGCTTAAACTGTTTATGTGAACTCTGTGCAGCATGTTAGAATAGAAATCTTTGTTTCTTGGTACGGGCCTGAATGAAATTGTGGATTCTTTCCTTGATATTGTTGTGTTTTTATTTTGGGACTACGGATGAGTATTCCGAGAGTCCTCCGCACATATATTGATTTTGACTGTAGTGCGGGATACCAAGAGATCCCCAACACATATATTGAGGATACCAAGGAATCCTCGGGATACCAAGAGATCCCCAGTACATATATTGTGGATACCAAGATATCCTCGGGATACCAAGAGATCCCTAGCACACACATTGAGGATACTGAGAGATCCCCGAGTATTTACGTTTGGGACTATGGGACGGGATCCCGGGAGATCCCCTGGTGATGTTTCTGTGTACTGAGTGTATATTTGTCTCTGATTTCTTCTCATTTTCTGATATTATTTTGATTATACCGTTGCACCTTACACTGTCTTACTTTGCTTTATATTTTATAACCGGTAGGGCCCTGACCTTCTTCGTCACTACCCGACCGAGGTTAGGCTTGGCACTTACTGGGTACCGCTGTGGTGTACTCATGCCCGTTCCTGCACATGTTTTCCCGTTTGCAGATCCAGGTATCGACTCAGCCATATCGTTAGCGAGGCGAGGCGATCTCTAGAGAGTTTGAGGTATATCTGCCGCGTTCGCAGACCGAGAAGTCCCTTTCTACTCTCTTTTAGTTATAGTCCTTATGTACTTTTCTTTTGTTTAGACACTCTGGAGATAGAACACTGTAGTTATTCCACAGCTTGTTATTTCATGAGATTCCGAATTTTGGGAAATGTAGTTTTAGTTTGAGAAGTTTGTATTGTATATGCCGAGCGGCATCTTAAATGTTTCATTACGTTATTCCGCAGTTTTTGGCTAGTTTTATTCCGTTGTTTCTTTTTCTGCAGTTTGTTAGGCTTACCTAGTCGTAGAGACTAGGTGCCGTCATGATAGTTCACGAAGGGCAAACTGGGGTCGTGACAAGTTGGTATCAGAGCTCTAGGTTCATAGGAGTCATGAATCACAGGCCGGTTTATTAGAGTCTTGCGGATCGGTACGGACACGTCTGTGCTTATCCACGAGAGGCTATGTAACTGTTAAGAAAAATTTACTTCATTGAATTCCTTGTCGTGGGAGATCTTTGATATCGAAATTCTAAACTTCTGTCTTCTATTCTCTCACAGATGGTGAGGACACGTGCTAACCGAGATGATCAGGCACCCGCGGCCCCTACTGGAGCCGTTTGAGGCTGGGGCTGGGGTAGAGGCCGAGGATGCGCACGTGGTGCAGCCAGAACGCCTGCGCGAGCTGCCACCGAGGTGCCACCAGCAGTTCCAGCCGGAGTCCAGACACCTGATACGCCTACTGCTACTACTACTCCAGCTCTCAAGGAGACTCTGGCGCAGTTTATGACTATGTACACCACTCTAGCTCATGCAGGGTTTCTTCCTCTTGCTGCACCCACATCCCAGGCTGGGGGATGAGCACAAACTCCTGCCGCCCGCACTCCTGAGCAGCGAGTGCATGCTGAGCAGATCCCAGAGATCGTACCGGCACAGCCTGTAGCCCCAGCTCAGCCCGAGGAGAGGGAAGTAGCTTCAGAGGAGGAGCAGAAGAGGCTTGAGAGGTTCAAGAAGTATCAGCCTCCAACATTCAGTGGACTAGCATCAGATGATGCTCTGGGATTTCTAGAGGAGTGCTACAGTATCCTCCGTACCATGAGTATATCAGGATCGAGCCGGGTTTCCTTCACTACCTTTCAGCTTCGAGGATCTGCCTATCAGTGGTGGCGTGCTTATGAGCTAGACAGTCCGGATGAGGCAGCTTCCCTGACTTGTGCTCAGTTTTCAGATATGTTCACGAGAGAGTATGTTCCCAGAGTCTCAGGGATGCTTGGCGCGCAGAGTTTGAGCATTTGCGCCAGGGTACTATGACTATCTCGGAGTATGCTGTCCGTTTCACCGACTTGGCTAGGCATGCACCAGCTTTGGTTTCTACTGTTCGCGAGAAGGTCCATCGGTTTATTGAGGGGCTCATTCCCAGCATCAGGTCTAGTATGGCTCGGGAGTTGGAGATGGATATTTCTTATCAGCTGGTGGTGAGCATTGCTAGGAGAGTAGAGGGTATGTATGCTCGGGACAGAGAGGAGAGGGAGGCCAAGAGGTCTCGAGAGTCGGGCCATTATTCTGGTGCCTGTACCCCAACTTCAGCTCGTCATGGTAGGGGTTATATGAGCCGCCCCGTTCATTTAGCTCTTCCAGCAACCAGTGGTATTCCAGCTCCTCCTAGGCATCAGGAGCTTTATTATGCACCTCCAATATCCAGTGCGCCTCCTGCACGAGGCGTTTCCAGTGGCTAGTCCAGCAGACCTGGCCCGAGCCAGTCACAGCCGCCACGTCCTCCCAGAGCTTGTCTTAAGTGTGGTGGCACACGCCGTGTGGTGAGGGATTTCCCTAGACTTGGGAGGGCTGCACCTCCACAGACTTATCAGCCACATCGCGCCCCGCAGAGTTCTCAGGCTATGATCACAGCACCAGTTGCTGCCCCACCTGCTCAGCAAGCTAGAAGTGGAGGTCAGGGAGGTAGAGGTCGTCCTAGTGGGGGAGGCCAGGCTAGATACTATGCCCTTCCTACCCGTACTAAGGCTGTCGCCTCCGATTCTGTCATCATAGGTACTATCCTGGTCTGTCATAGAGATGCATCGATTTTATTCGATCGAGGCTCCACTTATTCTTATGTGTCCTTTATTTTGCCCCGTATTTGGGCGTATCTCGGGATTCTTTGAATTCTCCTGTTTATGTTTCAACTCCTGTTGGAGATTCTCTTGTTGTGGACCACATTTATCGGTCGTGTTTGATTGCTCTTAGTGGTTTTGAGACCAGAGCCGATTTGTTATTGCTCAGCATGGTAGACTTTAATGTTATTTTGGGCATGGACTGGTTGTTACCCCATTATGCTATTCTTGATTGTCACGCGAAAACCGTGACGCTGGCTATGCCAGGTGTACCGCGAGTAGAGTGGAGGGGTACCATAGATCATACTTCGAGCAGAGTTATTTCATTCCTTAAGGCTCAGCATATGGTTGAGAAGGGGTGTGACGCGTATATAGCTTATGTGAGAGATGTCAGTATTGTTACCCCTACAGTTGATTCAGTCCAAGTAGTGCAGGATTTCTCTGATGTGTTTCCAGCTGACCTTTCGGGCATGCCGCTCGATAGAGACATTGATTTTGGCATTGATCTGTTACCGGGCACTCAGCCCATTTCTATTCCTCCGTACCATATGGCTCCTCCAGAGTTGAAGGAGTTGAAGGAACAGTTATAGGAATTGCTTAATAAGGGTTTCATTCGGCCCAGTGTATCACCTTGGGGTGCTCCTGTCTTATTTGTGAAGAAAAAGGATGGTTCTATGCGTATGTGTATCGATTATCGCCAGTTGAACAAGGTTACATTGAAGAATCGTTATCCTTTGCCTCGTATTGATGACTTGTTTGATCAGTTACAGGGTGCTCGTGTGTTTTAGAAGATTGACTTGCATTCAAGCTATTATCAGTTGAAGATTCGGGAGCCAGATATCCCGAAGACTGCCTTCAGGACTCGGTATGGTCATTACGAGTTCCTTGTTATGTCATTTGGGCTGACCAATGCCCCAGCACCCTTCATGCATTTGATGCACAGTGTTTTCCGGCCATATCTTGATTCATTCGTCATTGTCTTTATTGACGACATTCTGGTATATTCCCAGAGTCGGGAAGATCATGAGCAGCACCTGAGGACAGTGCTTCAGACTTTGAGAGAGAAGAAATTATATGCTAAGTTCTCAAAATGTGAGTTTTTGTTGGATTCCGTGTCATTCTTGGGTCACGTGGTATCTAGTGAGGGAATAAAGGTGGATCCGAAAAAAGTGGAAGCAGTGCAGAGTTGGCCCAGACCATCATCAGCTATAGAGATCCGTAGCTTTCTTCGTTTGGCGGGTTATTACCATCGATTTGTTCAGGAATTTTCATCTATTGCAGCGCCTATGACCAGGCTGACCCAGAAGGGTGCTCCGTTCCAGTAGACGGAAGAGTGTGAGGAGAGCTTTCAGAAGCTCAAGACAGCTTTGACTACAGCCTCAGTTTTGATATTGCCTACCGGTTCGGGGTCTTATACTGTCTATTATGATGCCTCGAGGGTTGGCCTTGGAGCGGTATTGATGCAGGACGGTAGGGTGATTGCGTACGTGTCCAGACAGTTGAAGGTACATGAGAAGAATTATCCTATCCATGATCTCGAGTTAGCTGCTATTGTTCACGCCTTGAAGATCTGGCGTCATTATTTGTACGGTGTGCCTTGTGAGATTTATACTGATCACCAAAGTTTGTAGCATCTGTTCAAGCAGAAGGATCATAATTTGCGCTAGAGGAGGTGGTTAGAGATGCTGAAGGACTATGATATCACTATCTTATATCACCCGGGCAAGGCCAATGTGATGGCCAATGCTTTGAGTCACTGGCGGAGAGTTTTGAGAGTTTGACTTATCTACCAGCAGCGCAGAGGCCCATGGCGATGGATGTTCAGGCCTTAGCCAGCCAGTTTGTGAGATTGGATCTTTCAGAGCCTAGTCGGGTCCTTGCTTGCGTGTTTCTCGGTCTTCCTTGTTCGACCGTACTCGAGAGCGGCAGTTTGATGACCCTCATTTGTGTGCCCTCAGGGACCGGGTTCTGCAGGGCGATGCCAGAGATGTGACCATTGGTGATGATGGGGTATTGAGGATGCAGGGTCGGGTTTGTGTACCCAATATTGATGGGTTTCGGGACTTGATTCTAGAGGAGGCCCATAGTTCGTGGTATTCCATCCATCCGGGTGCCGCGAAGATGTATCAGGATTTGAGGCAGCACTATTGGTGGAGGCGGATGAAGAAAGATATAGTTGGGTTTGTAGCTCGGTGCCTCAATTATCAGCAGGTAAAGTATGAGCACCAGATACCGGGTGGATTACTTTAGCAGATAGAGATTCCGGAGTGGAAGTGGGAGCGAATCACCATGGACTTCGTAGTTGGGCTCCCACGGACTTTGAGGAAGTTCGATGCCAATTGGGTAATTGTGGATCGGTTGGCCAAGTCCGCGCATTTCATTCCTGTGAGTACTACCTACTCTTCGGAGTGGTTGGCAGAGATTTATATCTGGGAGATTGTCCGTCTACATGGTATTCCAGTTTCCATCATTTAAGATAGAGGTACTCCGTTCACATCACGGTTCTGGAGGGCCGTACAGCATGAGTTGGGTACTCGGGTGGAGTTGAGCACAACATTTCACCCTCAGACGGACGGACAGTCCGAGCGCACTATTCAGATTCTTGAGGATATGCTCCGCGCGTGTGTGATTGAGTTTCGAGGTTCTTGGGATCAGTTCTTGCCATTGGCAAAGTTTGGCTACAACAACAGTTATCAGTCCAGCATTCAGATGGCACCGTATGAGGCTTTATATGGTAGGCGGTGTAGATTTTCGGTGGGTTGGTTCGAGCCGGGTGAGGCTAGATTATTGGGCACAGACTTGGTTCAGGATGCTTTGGAGAAGGTTAAGGTGATGTAGGATAGACTTCGCACAGCCCAGTCCAGACAGAAGAGTTATGTGGACCGGAAGGTTCGTGATGTTTCCTACATGGTTGGAGAGCGAGTCCTGCTTCGGTTTTTGCCTATGAATGGCATAATGAGATTTGGGAAGAAAGGGAAGTTGAGTCCGAGGTTTATTGGTCCTTTTGAGATATTAAGACGTGTTGGGGAGGTTGCTTATGAGCTTGCCTTACCTCCCAGCTTGGCAGGAGCTCTTCCGGTATTTCATGTTTCGATGCTCCGGAGGTATCACGGTGATCCGTCGCACGTGTTGGATTTCAGTTCATCCAGTTGGACAAGGACCTATCTTACGTTGAGGAGCCAATGGCGATATTGGACAGGCAGGTTCGAAATCTGAGGTCAAAGAACATTGCATCAGTGAAGGTTTATTGGCGGGGTCAGTCGGTCGAGGAGGCGACTTGGGAGACCAAGCAGGATATGCGCAGCCGTTACCCTCATCTTTTCACTACATCAGGTATGTCTCTATGCTCGTTCGAGGACGAATGAATGTTCAAGTGTGGGAGGATGTAACAACCAGGCCGGTCGTTTTAAGAATTTACGCCCCGACCCCCTATTAACTGCATTCCCCGTGTTTGTTTCTGCCATTGTGAGTTGCCGGAAAAATTTATTTGGAATTTCGGAGAGTTTTGAGACACTTAGTCCCTAAATGAAAGTTTAAGTTTTAGAATTTGGACCGTAGTCGGAGCAGTATAAAGACGGCCTCGAAATGGAATTCCGTTGGTTCCGTTAGCTCCGCTGGGTTATTTTGGGTTTAGGAGCATGTTCGGATTATGTTCTGGAGGTCCGTAGCTTATTTAGGCTTGAAATGCCGAAAGTTGAATTTTTGAAGTTTCCGGTTCGATAGTGAGATTTTGATATCAGGATCAGAATGGAATTCTGGAAGTTAGAGTAGCTCTGTAGTGTTGAATGTGACGTGCTTGCAAAATTTCAGGTCATTCGGATGAGGTTTGACAGACTTTTTGATCAAAAGCGTAATTTGAGAATTTTTGAAGTTCTTAGGCTTGAATCCGATGTTAAATTGGTGTTTTGATGTAGTTTTGAGCGTTCCGAAGGTTGGAACAAGTTTGAATGATGTTTTAGGATTGGTTGGCATGTTTGGTTGAGGTCTCGGGGGCCTCAGGTGAGTTTCGGGTGCTTAACGGAAGTTGAATGGGACTTAGGAAAATTTGATGTTGGTTGAACCTGTCAAAACCGCACCTGCGTGAATGGGACCGCAGGTGCGGCGCCGCAGAAGCGGTTGGGAGACCGCAGATGCGGCCAGGTGAGGGTAAGCTAGAAGCCGCAGGTGCGGAAGTGTTCACGCACCTGCGAGACCGCAGACGCGGTAAACTGGTCGCAGGTGCAGAAATGGGAATTTAATGAGTTATCGCATGTGCGGTTCTTTTTCCGCAGAAGCGGGACCGCAGGTGCGGTCCCATGGGCAGAAATAAGATATTTTGAGGGTTTGAAATAAAAAGTTAGAAAATCCATTTGGAGCTCGGGTGGGGGAGATTTTGGGAGAATTTTGAAGAGGAAATCAGTGGGTAACGATTCCTAATCCCTTTCTAGTTGTATTCCTATAATCTAATCTTAGTTTTATCATTTAATTTCGGGTTTGGGATGAAAAATTGAGGAAAAGTGGAGAAAAGTTCCTAGGCCTAATTTTGTGGTTTTGATCTAGATTTTGATGTCGGATTGGAATAATTTTGGTATGAATGAACTCATGAGAGTATGAGGATTCTGAATTTGTAAATTTTACCCGATTCCGAGACGTGGGCCCGGGGGCTTTTTGGTCATTTTTTCAAATTTTGCGTATTAGCTTAGAAATAATTAGTTAAATTAGTTACTTGAAGTGTTATTTACATTTTGCAATTACTTTGAATAGATTTGGGTCATTTGGAGTCGGATACTCGTGGCAGGAACGTATTGACTTGATTGAGCTGGTTCGAGGTAAGTGGCTTGTCTAACCTTGTGTGGGGGACATTCCCCTAGGATTTGGTATTGTTGTTATATGAATGTCGTGTACATGAGGTGACGAGTGCGTACACGTGCTAATTGTTGGAAACCCATTTTTCTTTAAGTAAATTAACTGTGTTTCTTCTTCTTGAACATTCCTTGTATTTTAAGCCTACTGCGTAGTTTAGGGAAGCATGCTTAAGTGTATTAATTGTCCTATCTGCTTAAACTGTTTATGTGAACTCTGTGCAGCATGGTAGAATAGAAATCTCTGTTTCTTGGTACGAGCTTGAATGAAATTGTGGATTCTTTCCTTGATATTGTTGTGTTTTTATTTTGGGACTACGGATGAGTATTCCGGGAGATCCTCTGCACATATATTGATTTTGACTGTAGTGTGGGATACCAAGAGATCCCCAGCACATATATTGAGGATACCAAGGGATCCTCGGGATACCAAGAGATCCCCAGTACATATATTGTGGATACGAAGAGGTCTTCGGGATACCAAGATATCCCTAGCACACATATTGAGGATACTGAGAGATCCCCGAGTATTTACGTTTGGGACTACATGACGGGATCCCGGGAGATAGATCCCCTGGCGATGTTTCTGTGTACTGAGTGTATATTTGTCTCTGATTTCTTCTCATTTTTTGATATTGTTTTGATTATACTGTTGCGGCTTACACTGTCTTACTTTGCTTTATATTTTATAACTGGTAGGGCCCTGACCTTCCTCGTCACTACCCGATCGAGGTTAGGCTTGGCACTTACTGGGTACCGCTGTGGTGTACTCATGCCCTTTCTTACACATGTCTTCCCATGTGCAGATCCAGGTACATCGACTCAGCCATATAGTTAGCGAGGCGAGGCGATCTCTAGAGACTTTGAGGTATATCTGCCGCGTTGGCAAATGGAGAAGTCCCTATCTACTCTCTTTTAGTTATAGCCCTTCTGTACTTTCCTTTTGTTTAGACACTCTAGAGATAGAGCACTGTAGTTATTCCACAGCTTGTGATTTCATGAGATTCCGGGTTTTGAGAAATGTAATTTCAGTTTGAGAAGTTTGTATTGTATATGCCGAGCGGCATCTTAAATATTTCATTACGTTATTTCGCAGTTTTTGGCTAGTTTTATTCTGTTGTTTCTTTTTCCGCAATTTGTTAGTCTTACCTACTCGTAGAGACTAGGTGCCGTCACGATAGTTCACGGCGGGCGAACTAGGGTCGTGACATTGGCGCAACGATGGACATCACGAAGGTGACCAAACCTTTGAGCAAGATGCTTTGAAGCATTTGATTGCGGAACATGTCAACGAAGCGCTGTAGGCTTTTTCTAGAGGATTTCCCAACGCAGCACAAACTTCACCACCAATTAATACAACAATATTGGAGAATCCACGGTTGGGACTCGATAACTCTGGAAGTGGATAAATACCCAATTAATCTCGCGATGGAGGGCCAGGTACACCAAATAATTCTAGTTTACAAAGTTTAGTACTAACTTTACAGAAATGTAACGACCCTACTGGTCGTTTTGCGTTCTATAATCCCGTTCCCCTAAATAAGACTTCCCGTACTTGCTTTTACTGATTTTTTACTTGGGGGGATGGTTGGTTCGGGATTTGGAAGAGTTTGGGTTGAAATCGGAACACTTGGTTCCTTAAGGTTGGCCTAAAAGGCCAAGTTTGACTTTGGTCAACATTTTGAGTAAACGACCTCAAAATTGGGATTTGACGGTTCCAATAGGTTTGTATGATGATTTCGGTCTTAGGCGCATGCCCGGATTGGGTTTTGGATGACCTGGGAGCGTTTTGGCGCCTAATAGTGAAAGTTAATTCTTGAAGGTTTTTAGAATTTCTTTAAATTTGGTTTAGAGCGGGTTTTGGTGATATCAAGTTCCAAACGGAATTCCGAGATCGAGAACAGATCTGTAATGTCATTTAAGAGATTGCACGCAAAATTTGGTATCATTCCAAGTAGTATAAGTACGTTTCGGCACATTGGAAATATATTGAAGAACTTGAAGTTCATAAGTTTGATTCAATGGTTTTAGGGTATGATTCTTAGTTCTAATGTTGTTTCGGGCATTCCGAGGGTTCAAGCGAGTCTGTTTTATGGTTCCAAACTTGTTGGTATGTTCGGGCGGGGCCCGGGGGCTTGTTGTTGTGATCTTGTTGTGACCTTGTTGTGATCTACATACATTGTGATTTACAAATTGGAACTTCATATTATTATATTGTTGGCCCTAGTAAGTGTCGGAGTCGACCCCTCATCACTACTTCTTCGAGGTTAGACGAGATACTTATTGGGTACATATTTTTATGTACTCACGCTACACTTCTGTACTTGATTGTACAGGATTTGAGGCAGGTGCATCTGGCCATCAGTCCGACGCGTAGACTTGACTCCTCAACTTGAGACTTCCCGGTGAGCTGCCCTTTTGAGCCGTTATGCAGCAGCTGGAGTCTCTCTTATGTCTTTATTTTCTTGTCTATTCCTTTCCAGATAGTAGGATAGTATGGTTTTGTATATTCTATTAGATTGCCCACATACTTGTGACACCAGGTCTTGGCACACACACTAGTAAACTTATGATTTTGGTTTACTTACATGATTACGAATCATATTTATCGCTTCCAGTATTTATGCTTAAATTTTAAACTCCTAATTTTTTATCAAATAAGGAGAAGTCATCATTTGCTAATTATTTAAATAGAAATTCACTAGTTCATTAGTGTTGGCTTGACTAACAATGGTGTTAGGCGCCATCACGACCTACTATGGAATTTGGGTTGTGACAACATGGTATCAGAGCACTACGTTCACATAGGTCTCACAAGTTACGGGCAGGCCTGGTAGAGTCTTGCGGATTAGTACAAAGACGTCTGTACTTATCTTCGAGAGGCTATGGGTGTTAAGAAACTACTCTTTATTCATCTCCTATGTAGTTGATGGTATACTAAATTTCCTTCCTCTATTCTCTCACAGATGGTGAGGACGCATATGGAGGACATTCCAGACCCGGGAGGAGCTACTCCCCCGTTGCTAGAGGCCGAGGCAGAGGCCCGGGGAGGGTAGAGGCCCGGGGAGGGTAGAGGCCCGGGGAGGGCAGCGGCCCGAGGTAGGGGACGAGGGCGTCCCAGAGCTGTCCTAGTAGCACCACTAGCAGATCCAATGGAGGATCCTGTCATCGAGGAGTAGGGCGAGGTGCCTGTTCCAGAGCCAGCCCAGGTAGATTTCATGATGGGACCGGGCTTTCAGGAGGTCATGGGCCGTATGTTGCGGTCCATGGACACTATGACTTAGGATGGTTTATTTCCAGCAGACACAGCCACATCTCAAGCAGAAGGGGGAGCACAGATCCCTACTGCTCAGGCTCATAGGCATGCAGCTGTCGTATATCAGACTTCGGGTACACTACCATGGGCGCGGCCCAGCCAGTTGCCGTAGCAGCACCTGAGCCTAGACCAGCTACGGACGGCAATCCGCAGAAGCTACTGGACAGATGGACTAGACTACACTCTCCTATCTTAGGGGGTGAGCTGCATGAGGACCCCCAGGACTATATTGATCGGTGCAGGGAAAGACTACACAATATGAGGATATTGGAGTCCCATGGAGTAGATTTCACCGCTTTCCAGTTGGAGGGCAGGGCCCGTAGATGGTAGCAGTCTTACCTTCTTGGTAGACCAGCGGGTTCTCCTCCCATGACTTGGGATCAGTTTACACGACTTCTATTGGACAGGTATATTCCACCCTCCTAGAGGGAAAAGTTGTGGTGTCAGTTTGAGCGGCTCGAGCAGGGTCAGTTATCTGTGACCGATTATGAGGCAAGATTTTCTGAGTTGTCTCGCCATGCACTTATGATACTTCCAACGGACGCAGAGAGAGTGCGGAGATTTGTTGCAAGTTTGAACCCCGGTATTCGGGCTAGCAAGGGCTGAGAGGTTGAGATGGGTACTAATTATCAGCTAGTGGTGGAGATGGAGGATTGAGGGCTATCGCTGGAGGGGTAGAGAGAAGATGCAGCAGGACAAGAGGACTCGATTCTCTAGAGAGTTCAGAGGTGCCCCAGCTAGGGGCAGAGGTAAGTTTGGGAGGGGACAACCTAGGAGGCCCACATATCCAGCACCACCACCACTTCCTCGGGGTGCTCCAGTGCGAGCCTATTTTAGCAATATGCTAGAGAGTTCTTACCGCCCACCAGTTTATTAGGGTTCTTCCAGTTCTTATTTTAGTGCCATTGTAGAGAGTTCATACTGCCCACCAGCCATTCAATGTTGTTCTAGTGGGTATTCAAGCCATCGGGGTCAGACTTCGGGATAGCTGTCCATGGTACCGAGAGGTTGTTGCGAGTGTGGAGATCCGGATCGTATAAAGAGGACCTGCCCCAGACTTCGGGGTAAGGCAGTAAAGCAACCTATGATTACAGCACCACCTGTCCGGCCGCCTAGAGGCGGAGGGCAGGAAGGTAGGGGTCGTCCTAGAGGTGGAGGCCAAGCAGGGGGAGGTTAGACAGCTATTGCTCAGCCAGGAGGAGGCCAGCCAGCCGCCGCTCCATATAGATTCTATGCTTTTCCGGCCAGACCAGATGCAGTGGCCTCAGATGACGTGATCACAGTTATTATTTCTATATGCGGTAGGGATGCTTCGGTATTATTTGATCCAGGGTCTACCTATTCATATGTGTCACTCTGTTTGCTCATTTCCTGAATATTCCTCGTGAGTCTTTGGGTACTCTTATTTATTTGTCCGCTCCTGTGGGCGATTCTGTGGTTGTGGATCGGATCTACCGGTCCTGTGTGGTTACATTCTGTGGTTACGAGACTAGAGCGAACTTTCTGTTACTTGTTATGATCGACTTTGAGGTCATCCTGGGCATGGGCTGGTTATCCCCACATCACACCATCCTTGATTGTCATGCCAAGACTGTTACTTTAGCGATGCCAGAGTTGCCGAGATTGGAGTGGAAAGGTTCCTCCGTTAGTACATCTAGTCGGGTTATCTCTTTTCTGAAGGCTCGACATCTGGTCGAGAAGGTTTGTTTGGCGTATCTAGCATATGTTCGGGACACCACTGCAAAGTCTCTGACGATTGATTCAGTGCTAGTGGTTCGGGGGTTCGCTGGTGTGTTTCCTTCTGACCATCCAGGCATGCCGCCTGATCGTGATATTGATTTGTATTAATTTGGCCCCAGGCACCCAGCCTATATCTATCCCACTGTACCCTATGGCTCCGAAAGAGTTGAAGGAGCTGAATTAGCAGCTTGAGGAGTTATTGGCAAAGGGGTTTGTCAGACCGAGTGTATCACCTTGGGGTGCACCAGTGCTATTTGTGAAGAAGAAAGATGGGACTATGTGGATATGCATTGATTACCACTAGTTGAACAAAGTTACCATCAAGAACAAGTACCCGCTACCGCGTATCGATGATTCGTTTGACCAATTGTAGGGTGCTAGGGTGTTTTCTAAGATCGACTTGAGATCAGGGTACCATCAGTTTCTGGTAATGTCCTTCGGCTTGACTAGTGCCCCAGCAGTGTTTATGGATTTGATGAACAGGGTGTTCAGGCCTTATATTGATTCGTTCGTCATTGTCTACATTGATGACATTTTGATCTACACACGTAGCCTGGGGGAGCACGAGCAGCATTTGAGGGTGGTGTTTCAGACATTGCAAGAACAGAAGCTATATGCTAAGTTCTCCAAGTGTGAGTTTTGGCTAGAGTCTATGGCATTCTTGGGCCATGTTGTATCAGGAGAGGGTATTAAGGTGGATTCCAAGAAGATTGAGGCAGTTCAGAGTTGGCCACGTCCCACTTCGGTGACTGAGATTAGGAGTTTCCTAGGGTTAGCAGGTTATTATCGCCGGTTTGTGCATGGCTTTTCATCCATTACAGCACCTTTGACTAGATTGACCCAGAAGGGTGCTCCATTTCGTTGCTCCGATGATTGTGAGGCGAGCTTTTAGAAGCTCAAGACAGCTTTGACCACAACACCAGTTCTAGTGTTGCCTTCCGGTTCGGGGATGTATACGATTTATTGCAACGCTTCACGCGTTGGCTTGGGTTGTGTGTTGATGCAGTATAGGCGAGTTATTGCATATGCTTCGCGTCAGCTGAAGATTCATTAGAAGAATTACCCTGTGCACGACCTAGAGTTAGCCGCGATTGTTCATGCTCTTAAGTTATGGAGGCATTATCTGTATAGGGTATCATGTGAGGTTTACACTGATCATCGCATCTTACAGCATTTTGTTCAAGCAAAGAGATCTCAATTTGAGGTAGCGTAGATGGCTTGAGTTACGGAAAGATTATGACATCACCATTCTTTATCATCCGGGCAAGGCAAACATGGTCGCGGATGCCTTAAGTAAGAAGGTAGAGAGTATGGGTAGCTTGGCATTAATTTCAGCAGAGGAGAGGCCACTAGCTTTGGACACTCAGTCCTTGGCTAACAGACTTGTGAGGTTGGATATTTTAGAGCCCAGTCGAGTTCTTGCGTGTGTTGTTGCCCAATCTTCATTATTGGGGCAGATCAAGGCTCGACTGTTTGATGATCCGCATTTGGCAGTTCTCAGAGAGACAGTACTACAGGGTGGTGCCGAAGAGGTTTCTATTGGCGAGGATGGTGTTCTGCGACTCCAGGGTTGCCTATGTGTTCCTAATGTCTATGGCTTGAAGGAGAGGATTCTAGAGGAGGTGCACAGTTCCCGGTTTTCTATTCATCCAGGTGCTACGAAGATGTATAGTGAACTGAGACAGCATTATTAGTGGCGGCGGATGAAGAAAGACATAGTGGAGTATGTAGCTAGGTGCCTAAATTGCTAGCAGGTCAAGTATGAGCACCAGAGGCCAGGTGGCCTACTCCAGCAGATGACTATACCTGAGTGGAAATGGGAGCGAATTACTATGGACTTTGTGGTTGGATTGCCTCGGACCTTGCGGAAGTTTGATGCAGTTTGGGTCATTGTCGACAGGTTGACTAAGTCGGCACACTTCATTCCGGTTGCAACTACCTATACTTCAGAAAAGTAGGCCCAACTTTATATACGGGAGATAGTTCGGTTACACGGTGTGCCTGTTTCCATCATATTAGATAGAGGCCCTCAGTTCACTTTGCATTTCTGGAGAGCCCGTACAGAATGAGTTGGGGACCCGTGTAGAGCTCAGCACATCATTTCAACCTCAGACCGACGGGCAGTCGGAGCGGACAGTTCAAGTATTAGAGGACATGCTGAGAACATATGTGATTGACTTTGGAGGACAGTGGGATCGGTTCTTGCCTTTGGCTGAGTTTCCTTACAATAACAGTTATTAGTCTACCACCAAGATGGCTCCATTTGAGGCTTTATATGGTTGGCGATGTCGTTCTCCTATCGGGTAGTTTGAGCCCGACGAGGCTAAGTTATATGGTACTGATTTGGTAAAGGATGCCTTGGAAAAGGTAAAGTTGATCTAGGAGGGTCTTCGCATAGCACAGTCCAGACAGAAGAGTTACGCAGATCAAAAGGCGCGTGATGTATCGTTTATGGTCGGTAAGAAGGTTCTCTAAAGTCTAGCCGATGAAGGGTATTATGAGATTCGGGAAGAAGGGCAAATTGAGTCCCAGGTTCATAGACGCATTTGAGGTGTTGAGGCGAGTTGGGGAGGTTGCTTATGAGCTTGCCTTACCTCCCAACCTCTCTAAGGTTCATCCAATTTTTCACGTGTCTATGCTTCAGAGGTATCACGCCGATTTGTCTCATGTGTTAGACTTCAGTACTATTCAGTTAGATGAGAGCTTGGGTTATGAGGAGGAACCAGTTGCTATTATTGATAGGCAGGATCGCCAGTTGAAATCGGAACACTTGGTTCCTTAAGGTTAGCCTAAAAGGCCAAGTTTGACTTCAGTCAACATTTTGAGTAAACGACCTCAGAATCAGGATTTGACGATTCCAATATGTTTGTATGATGAATTTGGACTTGGGTGTATGCCCGGATTGGGTTTTGGATGACTCGGGAGTGTTTTGGCACCTAATAGTGAAAGTTGGTTCTTGAAGGTTTTTAGAAGTTCTTTAAATTCGGTTTAGAGCAGGTTTTTGTTATATCGAGGTCCAAACAAAATTCCAAGACTGGGAATAGATCCGTAATGTCATTTAAGACTTGCACGCAAAATTTGGTATCATTCTGAGTAGTATAACTACGTTTCGGCACATTGGAAGTAGATTGAAGAACTTGAAGTTCATAAGTTTGATTCAATTAGTTTTAGGGTGTGATTCTTAGTTTTAATGTTGTTTCGGGCGTTCTGAGGGTTCGAGCGAGTCTATTTTATGATACCAAACTTGTTGGTGTGTTCGGGTGGGGCCCCGGTGGCCCCGAGCGTCAATCGGGCGAGGCTCAGACTAAGTTGAAAAATTGACCAAGAGCTGAAGCTCAAGCTGCTGCCATAACCGCACCAGCGATTGGTCAGTTGCAGGTGCGAGCTCGCAGGTGCGGTTGGAGCCTCGCCGATGCGGCCCAAGGAAAGGAGCCCAGGTTCCACAGATGTGGCTCTTTTTTTGCAGAAGCGAACTGCAGAAGCGGTTATCCGTCCGCAAGTGCGGCCCCAGCTGGCCCAGCCCAACTCCGCAGAAGCGGACCCTAGTCCGGAGAAGCGAGACCGCAGGTGCAAAAATCCCTGGGGCAGTGAGTTCATTTAATACTGGACTTAAGCCATTTTCACTCATTTTCTCTCACTCTTTGGGCTATTATTGGAGCTTTTTGAGAAGGATTTCCACCTAGCTGGGGCAGTGAGTCCATTTAAATGATAAAATTTTGCTTGATCGCGCCGCACGTATGATTTGCGAGCGGGGTTATGTTTTGGCCACGTCGCATGCATGATTCGCGAGCGAGGAGAACAGATGCATCTTGGTTCGCGTTG
The DNA here is from genome assembly GCF_001879085.1 of Nicotiana attenuata. Classification (NCBI taxonomy): domain Eukaryota; kingdom Viridiplantae; phylum Streptophyta; class Magnoliopsida; order Solanales; family Solanaceae; genus Nicotiana; species Nicotiana attenuata. Next base: position 20,658,637 of record NC_031991.1, on the reverse strand, counting down.
TTCGACCCTTGGCAGTGCACAGTTTACTTTTATGTTAGATCGCGCCGAACGTCCTCGATGGTATCTGTGTGTGATAATAGAATTGAAACTCTTTATAGTTTGTATGATTTGTTGCTTGAAAGGTCACTTGTTTTAAATAAAGAAAGTGCCTTGACTTCTTAAATATGATGGAAGGATTTTTCAGTTATTATTCTTGTTTGAGCTTGTTGTTATCTACATACATTATGATTTAAGAATTGGAACTTCATATTGTTATTTTGTTGGCCCTAGTAAGTGTCGGAGTCGACCCCCCATCACTACTTCTTCGAGGTTAGACGAGATACTTACTGGGTATATATTTTTATATATTCATGCTACACTTTTGTGCTTGATTGTACAGGATTTAAGACAGGTGCATCTGGCCATCAGTCCGGCGCGTAGACTTGACTCCTCAACTTGAGACTTCCTGGTGAGCTGCCCTTTTGAGCCGTTCTGCAGCAGCTGGAGTCTCTCTTATGTCTTTATTTTCCTGTCTATTCCTTTCCAGATAGTAGGATAGTATGGTTTAGTATATTTTACTAGATTGCCCACATACTTGTGACACCAGGTCTTGGCACACACACTAGTAGACTTATGATTTTGGTTTACTTACATAATTACGGTACGTATTTATCGTTTCCAGTATTTATGCTTAAATTTTAAACTCCTAAATTTTTATCAAAATAAGGAGAAGTCATCACTTGCTAATTATTTAAACGGGAATTCACTAGTTTATTAGTGTTGGCTTGCCTAACAACGGTGTTGGGAGCCATCACGGCCTAATACGGAATTTGGGTCATGACAAGAAACAGCTGAAGGAGAAAAATGAGCGTACAGAACAAATACCTGGCGTGCCTCCCGTGATCAAAAGTGTGGATATTTACAAGTATTCGGAACAACCCTGGAAGCAAAATGCACCTTTGCCGATTCCCAAAAAGTTTAAAATGCCTGATATTCCCAAATATGACGGGACATCCGACCCACGGGATCACGTAACCCCATTCACTACAGGCGCGAAGGGCAATGATTTAACAAAACAGGAGATTGAATCGATTTTGGGTAAGAAATTTGGCGAAACTCTCACAAAAGGGGCGTTAACATGGTACTCACTCTTACATTAAAACTCCATTGATTCTTTTGCTGAGCTTGCAGATTCGTTTATAAAGGCACATCCGGGGGATCAGAAAGTTGACAAAAGGATGGAGGATATCTTCAAACTCAAACAAGGGAGTACAAAACTACTTAGAGAATTCGTGGATAGATTCCAATGTGAGAGAATAACGTTGCCGCGAGTACCTAATTACTGGGCAGCTATGGCATTTACGAGCAACTTGAACAAGGAAAGCTCAGACCACAAGGAGGCTGAAAGAAAGTTTGCGGGAGTTTCCTGCAATAACTTGGAATGGTGTATACAAGCGATACAGCACGAAGATACAGATAGAAAAAGATACTGTTACACAACCAAGTAATGATGGAAGGTGAGATTCGAGAAGTTCAGAATCAGAGAGAAGGTCTAGTAAAAATAGGTACGAGCCTTACATGGGACCTGCGGGGCGAGATTCCCGACCTAAATAAGAGAATAGACAATTTGATTCATGATCAAGGCAAAAAGAGGCGAGTTCTTCACCCAGATTCAAAAAGGAGCGAGACGCCCGAAGCAATGATTTCGATACTCAAGCGAGAGTTGGAGATTATAGCTTTAACGTTTGCACTTCTGAATTAGTGGTTGTTTTAAGGGGGGTGGGATATAAGGTGCGATGGCCGAAAAAGATGAGATCAGACCCAAATAAAAGGAACCCGAATTTTTGATGCGAGTTTCATAATGACCATGGCCATAGAACAACAAATTGCAGGCTTTTGCAAGGGGAGGTTGAACATTTATTGAAGCAAGGCTATCTTACTTATCTATTCAGTGAGAAAGGGAGACAATCATACACGAAAAACAGTGAAGAACCCCCAAAGCCTCCATCACCAAAGAGAACAATCAACATCATAACCGGAGGAGATGAAGTCAATGGGGCAACATACACAGCCGCAAAAAAGACATCAAAAGTTACTGTCACTCACGGAAAATGAGTTCGGCAAATCTTGGATGGTGACAGTATAACGTTTGATGATGAAGATGTGAACGGCTTGATGATTCCTCACAACGATGCACTGGTAATATCTTTACTTGTACATGATACTAATGTAAAATGAGTTTTAATTGACCCAGGTAGCTCAGTAAACATCATTTTACCGAAGGTCGTAAATGAAATGCAAGCTAATGACAAGGTCATACCAACGGCACGGTCTTTGTATGGATTTGATAATTCAAGTGTTATTACGAAAGGAGAAGTTGTACTGGCCACGCTTTTAGAAGGAGTCAACAAAGATGAAAAGTTTCAAGTAATAGACGCGGGCATGGCCTATAATATAATCTTGGGAAGGGCATGGATTCATGATATTGATGTTGTCCCGCCCATGTTGCATCAAGTTATCAAATCCTCTTCACAGTGGGGGATCCGACAAATCCGCGGATTTCAACAGGCTTCACGAAGTATTAATTTGGTGGTGATTGCAAGCACAACAGCCAATGATGCAGATGCGAAATATCAATTAAAGAATTCAGTTGAGGACACTTCTGCTCGTACCTTAATCGAAAACACACAAGGACAGACTGATGTCGATTCAAGACTCGATGTGATGCAAGAGCCAGAGGAAAATGAGAACATTAAAACGACTACGGAGGAGCTCGAGACTGTAATATTATTTATCCACTAGCTAGATAGAAAAGTTTACATTAGAGCAAATTTGGGTCCATAAATGAAAGTTAAGCCAATTGAATTTTTACGTACTAACGCAGATTGCTTTGCTTGATCGCATTTAGATATGACAGGTATACCACCAGAGGTGATGACTCATAAGTTAAATGAGGATCCATTACACCCACCCGTCAAGCAAAAGAAAAGGAAGCAAGGGGGCTTCAAAAATCAAGTAATCCAGGATAAGGTACAGAATGTTTTGAAAATCGATTCAATACGAAAGGTAAAGTACCCTGGCTGGTTAGCTAATACTGTTGTGGTTCCAAAAAAGAATGGGAAATGGTGAGTCTGTGCTGATTATACTGATTTAAATAAAGCCTGTCCTAAAGATTCATTTTCTTTACCACATATAGCTCAATTAATTGATTGTACCACAGGTCGTGAGCTTTTAAGTTTTTAGATGCTTATTCTGGTTATAACTAGATAAAAATGGACCCTCTAGATGAGAATAAAACATCGTTTATCATAGACAGGGGGACTTATTGCTACAAAGTCATGCCATTTGGTTTGAAAAATAATGGAGCCACATATCAGAGATTGGTGACCAAAATGTTTCAAGAACACATGGGAAAAACTATGAAAGTCTACATAGATGATATGTTGGTCAAGTCAACACAGGCAGGGGACCATTTTCAACATTTGTCTGAGACCTTTGAAATTCTCCACAAGTAGAACATGAAGTTGAATCCGAAAAAGTGCATTTTTGGCGTAGCTTCAGATAAATTTTTAGGTTTTCTTGTTTCTAACAGGGGTATTAAAGTAAATCCTGCACAGATCAAAGCTATTGAAGAAATACCAGATATACTCACGAGCAAGAAAGAAGTGCAAAGATTAACATGTAGAATAATAGCTCTGGGAAGGCTTATATCAAAGTCATCGGAAAAATGCTTTAAGTTCTTCTCAGTATTGAAAAAGCAAAATCAATTTGAATGGACCAACGAGTGTCAACAAGATCTGAAGGACTGCGTATCTATCAAATCCACCTCTGTTAGCAAAACCAAAAGACGGAGAGAGGTTGCTCATCTACCTTGCTCTGTCAGAAGTAGCGGTAAGCGCGATATTGGTACCTGAGGATAAAGGTAAACAATATCCAATTTATTATGTCAATAAGTCTTTACTAGATGCTGAGACACGGTATCCTCACCTAGAAAAATTGCTTTAACTTTAATTATGGCGTCAAGGAAGTTACGACCTTACTTTCTTATATCTGTTATAACTGCTTTCCCACTAAGGAATATATTACATAAATAAGAATTATCAGGTAGGCTAGCTAAATGGGCTATATAACTCAATGAATATGATATTATATATCAGCCTAGAACCGCTATAAAATCTCAAGTGTTAGCAGATTTTGTGGCAGATTTTAGCTCGAGCTTAGTTCCTGAAGCAGAAAAAGAGCTACTTAACGGAGCTAATCCGGGGACTTGGGACTTATTTACTGACGATTTTTCAAATGATAAAGGAGCAGGTTTGGGGATTGTTCTAATTCCACCCTCGGGTGAAATAATAAGACAGACACTAAAATGTTACCCAATTACTAACAATGAGGCGGAGTAAGAAACTGTGATTGCAGGCTTGGAACTCGCACGAGAGCTTGGTATTAAATAAATTGTGATCAAAAGTGACTCACAGCTAGTAGTCAATCAAATGCAGGGGACTTACGTGGCAAGAGAGACACGAATGCAGCAGTATCTCGAAAAGGTGTTGATACCCAATTTTGCCCTCATCTTTTTTTTAAATAGTATATATACTTTCAAAATATCATTTTGCATTATTACCTAATTTACAAGAGTTAAATAAGTATTTTCTATAATTTTTCATAATTTTTAAAGCTTTAAACTGATTTTCTTGCATTTAAATTGTTCAAATATTTATTAGTTACCCCTTAAATTATTTTGTGATGACTTAATAATCCAAACTTAAATTTTGCATTCACATATATGTTTCATAATATTTTATCTCATTTTTCATATAAGTGTATTTGTATTTTTAAGCTATTTACACAATTTTGCAATAATAGGCTATATGTCGTGCATAATTATATTTTATTACATTATTTGTGCCCGAATAGCACTTTATATTTTTATAATGTTAAATTATTATTTTCAAGCATCTTACTACACAAACAATATTTTTTTATTATTTTTAATTACTTTTTATAAATATTTTATAATTTTTTTGTGTATTTAATTTGTAGCCTAATTTGGAGCCAATTCAGGACCATTTAATGGACCAAACATCCAAAACCTCTAAGCCCAATCTCCCCAACCCAAACCAGACGACCCCTGTAATCTTAACCCGGTCGGTACCCGTTTATTTGACCCGCCGCGCTTCTTCTCTAATCTTGGCCGTTGATCTTAAATGATCAACGACCCACATTCATTCCCCTATTTTTAATTACACTCACCCAAACCCTAAGCCCTCACTTATCTCTCAGCAACCGCCCTCACCTGCTCTCTTCTCCTTTAGATACCAAACCCTAACCAGCCTAAAAGATCCCTTTTCCCTTTCTCATACGCGTCAGACGCGGATCCTACTTACCTTTCCCGCTATTATCATCCACTTATGCTAACTTTTGTTACCTTTATACTTATGGGAAGTTCAATTCTCATAGATTTGACTTCGATTCTATGGTTCTGGATGCGACTATGGTTCTATACACTCAGAAAGAGTAAATTTCTTCTTGTTTGGGGCATATATCCGTTGATTTCGTCGTGATTAGCGTCTGTGAAAAGTTTGCCCTGAGTCTGATTCTGATTAGGGTTTGAACTTCGATTACTCCTTTCACTGGTTCTATTAGTGATTGCATGCGATATTTTCTTTTCTTATTTGTGCTTGATTCACTATTTTCCTCGTTTGTTCGTTCAATTTTACAACTATATAAACCCCTCCCCTAATCCCCTTTGAAAACAACCCTTAATCATTGTTATTATCTCATACTCTCACTCACTCAAAACTGTTTTGAATCTATTGTTCTTCGGCGGCTGAAAGCCAAGGCCATCAGAACCCTTTCTAACGACCTCCCTAGTGCGAGCACTGCTCGAGGCTCGTTTGAGGCTCCTGTGAACTTTGACTCACTAAGATTTGGGCCTTTTGGTTGTTCTCTTTACTGGTGATATTCGAGCTGTTTCTGACACTTAGCCTTCTCCGCTATTTTGTTTGTTGAATATGCAATCTGGTGAGTGTCTTGACTTTTGCAATTTTATCCTCTTTTACTTGTTTCTAGTGCTTCGCATATCCATGTTGTTCGAACCAATATGACTCCAATATTGTGTTGTAATCATTGGCAATTTTACTTGCATTGTAGCCATTCTACAATTGTGAATCTCCTAGTGTCACAACCTGCCTAATTCTTTAAACTCCTATGTGTTCAGCTTGAATGACTTTGTATCTTTAAGTTTGCTTTATTGTTCTGCTGTTTATTGTGAGTTTTTCTCATGCCTTGTTTTGGATTCTCACATTGAAATTCCTAGGGAATCATCTCTTACCCAGAATTTGCTTTATTGAACTTCTACTGATAATTCCTTTATGTGAACTCTGTTTTTACCTGCTTACATGAACCATATTTATTGTCGCAATGTTTTAACCAAACCTATTGCTTTGTTCTGATGCATGGTCAATCCTGCATTCTTTGGTATTGCTTATGCTTTTAGTTGAATCCCAATACATTTAGGTTTCATGATCATGCATAATCGACTGGCTTAGTTCTAAGTCCGCCTGTTCTATTTAACTTTAAGATAATATGTCTTCCTGCCATGGCACCTTTGGACTTTGAGATCTTTGTGTTTTACTCAGCATGATTAGGCTTCTCATCAATTGCTTGCTTGCATGTTTGTTGTGTGTAATTGTCATTTCCAGACTATGACTCTGTCTGACCATTCATGACTTAGACCCCTAAGTTTTAAATCCTTTTATGGCTAATGTTCTATTCTGAATTCATTCTAGAAAGCCTAGCGTGTTCACCTCATATGTATTTAACATGTCTCTTAGTGTTATGACTATCTTTAGCATGGCCTTTCTTTCTTAATGACATAACATATGTTGCATTTACCATGATTCAAATCGAGTCTATTGACTCTCCTAGTATCGTGTTCTTTGTTTAACTACAGTGGCGTACGCAGAATATTGCATAAGCGGTGTCACCATTTAAACAAATAAAAAATTTCCGTAAATTTGTACAACATACAAAAATACAACCAAAAAAACAAAAGGAAGCAGCAGCATCCTTTCACATTTAAAATAGTTTATTGTCGCTAGTATATGTAATTGTGACTTATGATCCATTGGCTTAGTGTTTTCATTATCCATTGGTTGGTTTCCATGTATGTTCTTCTATTAATTTATTTAGTAAATGGGTCAATATTGTAACTATTGGGATGTATATGAGTCCATGTGTGGCTTTAGGCTGTGCAAATGGGCATACGCTCATGTTTCTGGGAAGCGTTTGGATCCGGGCCTGCTATCCGAATGAAAAAGTCTACTGAAGGCCCAGGCGGTGCTGGGGTTAACTCTTCTTAAGTCAGCCCTATTTATTGGGCCTGTAATCATCATGGTTCTGTGATATTTGAAGTCAATTTATTTTTTTATTTTTTTATTTTATTTAACTTTGGTCATGTAATAATGTGTAAACGGGTGACGAGGAGATTAGTGAAAGGGGCTGGGGTATTTTAATGCTTGCATAAAAAGGGTAGAAAACATGCATATAGGGTCTATGTGTTCTATTTGCTATTTCGTTTAGCATGCCTTATATGTTATTTAGTTTAGTGTGTTGTACACTAATAGAAAGCAGAGTCCGGAACTAAAATGTGGTTCCTTTTGACTCAAATAACCGAAATGTGTGGAAAAAAAATAGTTACCAAAATATATATATAGTGTCTTTTTAAAAGACGCTATACTTTAATGGCCTTTTGGCCAGTTAAGTATAGCGTCTTTAAAAAAGACGCTATATTTGAATTAAAAAAAGCGGGAAAATATAGCGTCTTTTGTTAAGACGTTATACTATAGCGTCTTAACAAAAGACGCTATATATATAAATATAACGTCTTCTTACCTTCCCCGAAAACAGAAACAGAACGGTCCCCCCCTCCCCCCCCCCCCCCCCAATTAAAAAAACCATCTGCCGCCCCCCCACTCCATTTTTAAACACTAAAAGCTTGAGTGGAGCCCACCCGTCCCACATAAAGTATAGATTCTCAGTCCCACGTGCTAGCTAAGGAGTTATCTTCGACGTTGTTAGTTGTTTCGGCTCACAATAACAAAATCTTCGACTTTCCTAAAACCTTAAATTGAGGTATTTCGATTTAGTTTTTGATAAAACTTGTATAAAAAATGCATATTAATTATTTTTTATGTGCACTATATTATTTTGCGATTCTTTTACGATTTAACTAATTTGTTATTTTTGATCCGGACTATAGTATTAGTGTGCTAAAATAATTTGTAAAATAGAGAAATTGTTATTAGTTGTTAGAAAAAATATTAATTAGTTACTTTTTACTGTGTATATGTAATTTCGTGATTGTTTTGTGATTAAATTGATTTGTTGTTTTTATGCGGTTTAGATTATTAATTTGCTAAAATACTAGTAAACTAGATAAATTATTACTTTAGTACCCTGTAGTGGTATCTTGCGACCTAATATAGTGTTCGTATTTGTAATGTAGTGACCTTTTATTGTAGTAAAACGTAGTTCCCTTTAGCGTAGTATCCTTGTAGTTCAGAAATGAATCATTTAAGTATCTCTTATTTCCAAAAATACGTCAAAAAGCTGATATTCAAACACAAATTATCTCAATTATAGGCAACAAACGTAAGAACATAAGAATTCAAGATATATTGGTGCTTCTGGCCTCAAATATTGTGTCCGGAACCAAAATATAATTATTTAATAATTAAATCTTGTATAGTTATGAAAATTAATCATTTAATTTTAGTATCATAAAAAATAAATCAATAACAAACAAACAAACATATACAATAATAAACTAACATATTAAATAATAAAACTAACATATAAAATAATAAAACTAACATATTAAATAATAAAACTATCTAGGAGTCCCTCTAAGTACAAAAAGGATGTCTATCATACAGTTTCAACCATTGTTAGATAGGATGATTGGTAGAATCACATCATGGACTGCAAAGTTTTTATCATATGCTAGTCGAATTCAATTAATCAAGAGTGTCCTGTTTTCTATTCAAATCTACTGGTCCCAAATCTTTGTCTTCCCAAAGAAGGTGATACAACTGATAGAGTAAATATGCAGAAATTTCCTATGGTCTGGGGTGCTGATATATCAAAGAGAGCTTTAATAGCATGAGACAAATTGTGTCAACCAAAAGTTACTGGGGGATGGAACTTGCTAGACATAACCATGTGGAATGAGGCTGACATATGTAAATTACTATGGGATATAGCTCAGAAAAAGGACAAGCTATGGTGCAGCATATACTATTGGAGAGGTAGAGATATAAGGGTAATTGAGCCTAAACAAGCTTCGTGGATCGTGAAGAAGATACTGAAGGCTAAGCAATACATGATTGATGCTGGAATAAACCTGACAGAGATTCTTGATAAGGAGAATTTATCCATCAAAAGTTTATACTAGATACTAAGAGGTGAGCAACAGAAAATGCCATGGAGAAAACTGGTGTACAATAATGGAGGAATGCCAAAATGGATTTTTATTCTTTATTTGGCTATCATGGGCAAGCTGAACACTAGGGACTGATTAGCAAGATGAGGGGTGACAAGTGAGGTACTATGTCCATTATGTAATACCGAAGAGGAAAGCATTGAGCATCTATTTTGCAAGTGCACATTTGCATAATCTATCTGGAGAAATTTTCTACAATGGATGGGCATCACAAGACAGGCCATGGAGTGGAAACAAAAGGTAGCTTGGGCATACTTGTAACGACCCTGCCGGTTGTTTTTAGAATTTACGCCCCGATCCCCTACTAACTGCTTTCCCCGTGTTTATTTCTGCTATTTTGAATTGCCGGGATGTTCAGTTTTGAGTTTCGGAGAGTTTTGGGATACTTAGTCCCTAAATGAGAGCTTAAGTCTTGAAAATTTGACCGTAGTCAGAACAGTGTGAAGACGTCCTCGGAATGGAAATTCGATGGTTCCGTTAGCTCCGCTGGGTGATTTCGGGCTTACGGGCATGTTCAGATTGTGTTTTGGAGGTCCGTAGCTAATTTAGGCTTGAAATGCCGAAAGATGGATTTTTGAAGTTTCCGGTTCGATAGTGAGATTTTGATCCGATGGTCGGGATGAAATTTCGGAAGTTGGAGTAGCTCCGTAATGTTGAATGTGACGTGTGTGCAAAATTTCAGGTCATTCAGACGAGGTTTGATAGACTTTTTGATCAAAAGCGTATTTTTAGAAATTTGGAGTTCTTAGGCTTGAATCCATGGTTAATTTGAGGTTTCGATGTTGTTTTAGGTGTTTTAAGGATTGGTACAAGTGTGGACAGTGGTATTAGACTTGTTGGTGCCTTTGGTTGAGGTCCCGGGGGCCTCGGGATGATTTCGAATGGATGGTTGACGGGAGGTTTTGGAATGGTTTGAAGCAGCTGAAGCTGCTGATATCTGTCGTAACCGCACCTGCGGTTTGGGTTCCGCAGGTGCGGCACCGCAGAAGTGGCTCAGTGACCGCAGAAGCGGGAATGGGGAAGTTCAGCAGGAACCGCAGAAGCGGTGGAATTTCCGCAAGAGCGCTACCGCATCTGGCGAAGGGGAGTCGCAGATGCGGAATCTGGGCCTTAAGTTAGAAGTCGCAGATGCAACCATTGTTGGCCAAATGCAGGACCGCAGAAGCGGTCCCAGGGCCGCAGATGCGGAAACAGCTGGGCAGAATGTTTTAAAAGGTCGTCTTGTCCGCGATTTTGGGGTTTATTTCCGCCATTTTTAATCTTTTTTGGAGCTCTTTGAAGGGGATTGAAGAGGGATTCAAGGGGAATCACTTGGGGGTAAGATTTTTGGTCTTAAAACTCATTTCTAATGTGAAATCTACCTAGTAAATCATGGAATCTAGGCCTAAAATTGAAGAATAAGGGCTTGAGATTAAGAGACTTTAAAATGAGAATTTGAGGGGCCATTTGAACTCCGATTTCAGTGTTCCTGGTATGTATGAACTCGTAAGAGTGTGAGGATTCTGGAAATATAAATTTTACCCGATTCCGAAATATGGGCCCGAGGGGCATTTTGGTCATTTTACCTAATTTCGCGTATTAGCTTAGAATTTCTTTATAGAATCAGTTACTTGAAGTGTTATTTATATTATGCAATTGAATTGAATAGATGGGCCATTTGGAGTCGAGTACTCGTGGCAAGAACGTGGTCTCGGGTTGATTATTAAGCCGGTTCGAGGTAAGTGGCTTGTCTAACCTTGTGTGGGGTTCTTTTCCCTTAGGATTGATATTGTGATAATTGAAATGCCTTGTACGTGAGGTGACGAGTGCGTACTTGTGCTAATTGTTGGAAATCTGATTTTTCATTAAAAATAGCCTTAAATTGTGTTCTTTCTTTTTCTTGCTTACACTGTTTGGAATTTAAGCCTGCTGTTAGTCTAGAGAAGCATGTCTAATTGACTAAATTGCTCTATTTGCTTTAACTGCCTTATTTGTATTACATGAAGCATGCTAGTTTAGAATTATCTGTCTGCCTTGGTATGTAGTTAAGCTTAATTGAGTATTCCTTTTTGCTATTGTTGTACGTTTTATGTTGGGGCTATGGGAAGGCATCCCGGGAGATCCCCTGTACGTATTTATGACTGAGCTGAGGTGCGGGATACCGAGAGATCCCTGACACGTATATTGAGGATACTAAGAGATCTCGGGATACCAAGAGATCCCTGGCATATATTGAGGATACCAAGAGATCCTCGGGATACCAAGAGATCCCCGGGTATATACTGAGGATACTATGGGATCCTCGGGATACTGAGAGATCCCCGGTTATCATCCTTGAGATTGTTTTGACTCTGTATCAGTTGTAATTATCTTTATATCCTGTGATGCTTTTACTGCTGCACTTATTTATACTGCTCTTATCTACACTATCGAACTTTATATTATTATTTAACCTCGGTAGGGCCCTGACCTTCCTCGTCACTACCCGACCGAGGTTAGGCTTGGCACTTACTAAGTACCGCTGTGGTGTACTCATGCCCTTCCTGCGCATGTTTTTCATGTGCAGATCCAGGAACCTCTACTCAGACTTAACATCCTTGAGGTGATTTTACGGAGACTTCGAGGTATATCTGTCGCGTCCGCAGACCGAGGAGTTTCTCTCCATTCTCTCTTGTAGTGATTAGCCCTTCTATCTTTACTGTTGATGTAGACTTTCCGGAGTTAGAGCATTTTACTATATTCGTAGCTTGTGATTCATGGGTTTCCGGGTTTCGGGAATATGTATTTGTTTTTGAGAGTTAACGTTGTGTATGCCTAGCGGCGTTCTTAAACATTGTTTATTTACTCTATCTCTGTTTTAACTTGTTTTTCTTCAGCAAATTTAGTTTATTTTCCGCATTTTAGGCCTACCTAGTCGTAGAGACTAGGTGCCGTCACGATGGTTCACGGAGGGCGAACCGGGGTCGTGACAATACTGCCAAGCAAAGGGCAGATCAGCCAACAACGAGATATATAGAATGGCTTTAGCTGGATGTGTCTACTATGTGTGGCAGGAGAGAAACCAGAGGATCTTTAGAGCACAACAGAGGCAACAAGGGATACTGGTAAAGCAGATCATACAAATGATATGTGCAAGAGGCCATCAGATAACCAGACTCAGAAGAAGACTTGAAGAGCTGAACTTCTATCCGTAATCAGAATATGCTGAAGTAGTAGTACAATACAATTGATACAGTGAATGATAGTTAGCTATTAGTATAGGGAGCATTGGGTAATACTAAGATCTGGGAAGATGTCCAGCCTTAGTGAAGTTTTTGTTTTTGAGCTGTAAATTTGCGCTTTGGTAATAAAATATGATAATTACCAAAAAAATAAATAATAAAACTAACATATACAATAATAAACTAACATATTAAATAATAAAACTAACATATTAAATAATAAAACTAACATGTACAATAATAAACTAACACATAAAATAACAGACCTGTTGAGTGAAAAATTGAAAAAAAAATTTTATCATGAACATAAGAATTCAGGATATATTGGTGCTACTAGGTCTCAAATATTGTGTCCGGAACCAAAATGTGAATATTTAATAATTGAATCATGTGTAGTAAAAAATAGGTCAATAACTAACAAACATATTAAATAATAAAACTAACATATTTAATAATAAAACTAACATATTAAAGTAACGTATAAATAATAAAAGTATAATATTGAAAATGTATCAACCTAATTAACAATATAGTAAAAATATCGAATAAAATTTAATATTCAAGGTATTGCAATATATTTAAGCAATGGAAAAAAAATAATGTAATTAATTTTTTTCAATTTACAGTAGTCATCAGGGAGGTTCCGCCTTTGCATCCGGGACCTACCTCCCTAGAGCTATTACTGCTACAGGCCGAGCATATGTCTTCCTACATATGTAAGGGGGAGTTATTGGCCCAGACTTTACGTTCTAGGAGGATAAACGATGTATGGGACTTTCTTAAGGAACGCCAGCTCCATCCCCGTGTAGTCAGACTCCTACAGGATACAGGCTTTTATAGGATCATTGAGATCGGCCGGCTGCAGCTGGATTGGTCGTTGCTTACGGCTTTGATAGAGTGGTCGTGACCAGAGATGCACATATTCCATTTGCCCATTGGCAAGGCCACTATAACGCTGCAGGACGAGGAGGTCCTTTATGGGCTGCAGTTGATGGACTTGCTGTTGCTTTACCGCGAGGCATGAGAGATTATACGGGAGCTCAGTACCTGGAGACTTTGCAGCGGCTCACCGGGTTTCGGCTAGAGGATGAGGGTGTATTGGTTGGGGCTACTCGTATTTTGTTCACGCCCATCCGGCAGTATTTGGAGGCCATCCATGATGACATTGATCATGATACACCGGAGCTTCATATTAGGTGGTACACGAGGTCGCTGCTGCTGCTTATGTTTGGAGGCGTATTGTTCCCGAACACTTTGGGAAACCTAGTCAGCTTGAGATTTCTTCATCATCTTGAGCTGCTAGATGATTTACCTCAGTACAGCTGGGGTGCTGCTGTTCTTGGTTACTTGTACCGGCAGATGTGTCGGGCATGCATGGGTACCCAGCGAGACGTTGCAGGATTTATGCCACTGCTGCAGGTGAAAACATAGATAAATACTCTCTTCATTGTAACATACATCATAAAAATATACCTTAAATTTTACATCCAAATTGTATATTAGGTTTGGGCCTGGGAGCGGTTCCTGCAGTTTCAGCCACCTCTACAACCCATAGCTCAAGATGCACCACCTCCACCGTTTGTCCTTTTGGCTAGGAGGTGGGTTGAGAGGCGGGGATACGGAGGCTCGACATAATCTCCCGTATTGCAGAGATTTGTTAGATTTGCTGGAGGACGCGGAGGTAATTCTATACTTAAGTTTACTTGGCCTAGATTTATATGTGTTGCGTATACTCACGGTTCCTATTTTTATGTGATAGTTCATTTGGACGCCCTACAGCGATGCGCTAATAGCTAGTTTTCCTTATTATTGCTCGACCGAGCGACTTATGTAGAGCTCTTTCGTCCCGTTGGTATGTCTCGATATTGTCGAGCATCATGCCACCGAGCGAGTCCTTTGCCAGTTTGGTCGACCGCAGCATGTACCTCCACCGCTCGCTTCGGTTAGGACTCATTACCAGCGGGATGATCGTTCGAAGGTTGACCAGGCATATGAGGCATGGCTAGAGGCGCAGATCGAGAGTTGGGACCAGCGGCATGACCTGATTCTACCACCCCCTCCAGCGCATCTTATGGATTATGAGCATGCGTATATCGGCTGGTACTGCAGCATTACCCGACATATCATCGGGAATCCCGTTCATCGCGCTGGCGGTCGGTTCGTTCCATATGCCGGGAGGCATGAGGCGCTGGTATGTTATTTTGTAACATTACCGTTTCGAATATTTTACAAGTTACCAGTTGGGACTGCAGATGTAGCAACATGCTGGCGAGGGAGCGGCTGCTTTGCACGACTATGGGCGGTAGGTTATTGATTTGGCTGCCCGGACATTGCAGCGAGCCCGGGATAATGAGCGATTAGCACATGAGGCTGATTATATTGCGCCAGAGCAGTACCATCGTTGGCCAGGAGTGCATCCTGAACGTGGTCGACGTGGCAGGGGTGTGCCACGAGGCGGGGGTGTGCCATGAGGTAGGGCTGTCACACGAGGTCGTGGAGGTCGGCGAGGAGGTGGTCCCCAGCAATGGGGCGTTGAGGCACCTGTTGACGATATTGGAGTTGATCAGCCGGGTGACCACCCTGATCCTAGCGATATCCCGTCATTTAGCATGGAGCTTACTCCAGGGACTTCACAGGTGACCCCGTCAACTCCATTGTTGATTGTGGTCACGGCCTTTACCTCATAGGACACGGATGCGTATTTTCCTGACCTTCCAGAGGCATCGACGGTTGCTGATGCTCGTCCGGTACGAGATGTGGATAGTGGGTGCCGACTTAGTTAAGGCTCACCACCTAGGGATGCTGAGGATCTTCCACAGGATTTGGTTAGTTTGTATTAATATTACTTAATTTTTGTGTTTATCTTATTAATTAGTCATAAATATCAAAAGCATATTTTTTTTGAAGCCATCATCCTCGCCCGTCGCAGAGGCCACTAGGTGTGACACTCACATACCTGAGACGGATGAGTATATTCAAGAGCCCGCTACGATCGTGGTAAGTCATTTTAACTATTTTTATGCAATCAACCTTTACATTACTATTATATATTTCATATACTAAAATATGTCATTATTCTGGAGGTTACTGCTGCACCGACGACCCCTTCTACCGAGCCTGCCAGCCTTACTGACGATCATGCTGCAGATCATCCTCCGATAAAGAGGCGTCGTGATGATTATGATCCTGATAGTATTTCCGGGCGGGATGGGATGCGCCTGAGGCTAGCGGCTGCTTTAAAGCATACAGGATGTGGGACACATTGATTTTTTTTTTTTTGACTTTATGTACATTTGACAATCAGTAATAACAAAAACTATTTTTATTGTTTACATTATATGTGCATTATGTTCTTATTTCTTCGGTTCTTTGTTATTTTAATGCTACAACACAAACACAAACATAGCAACTTAACATAATTTAAATTCAGTACAACAAATAAAAATACAAGATACGGAAAACATAAAGATAAAATACTTAACTCAATACATACATGTCATTGGTTAGTCACTACCACCTAGTATTCTCTGCCCCAACCACTTAAATTTCTCTTCCAGCTTATTTTTTTCTTCTTCTGCCTCTTTTAGTTTCTCCTGCAATTTTTCAATTTCTCATTTCATTTCAGACTCACGGCGTCGGTATTCATAGTTCATATTCCAAATATATTGCAATGATTTTTTGTAGCATTCCTGCTCAATGGGTTCATCATACCATTCTTCAAAATCGCAATAATTTCCGTCATTGTCTCCAAACCTGTTTACACACATCCAGTATCTGCGCACAATATGACCATCGGACCAACATGAGTTCATCATACAGCGTTTGCCACAATAGCACATTGGTTAGTCATTGTGTCCAGACATTTGTTAATGGAAAAAACCCTGATTTTATGGAAAGTGTTGCTATTTGTTTTGGTTAAGCGCAGATAATAACTAAAATGCGCTAGTTATTTATAGACAAGGCAACACACATAACGTGGTATGTAACCGCGCTATGCTTTGCGTGCTAATGATTCTTTACGGTACAATACAGCTTTTCCAGGCGAGCAGCTTTTGCATAACGACAGCTTTATCAGGTTGACAAGACAATACACATAGCGTGGTATGTAACTGCACTATGCTTCGCGTGCTAATGATTCTTTACGGTACAATGCAGCTTTTCCAGAAGACAGCTTTTGCAGAATGGCATCTTTATCAGGTCGACAAGACAATATACATATCGTGGTATGTAACCGCGCTATGCTTCACGTGCTAATGATTATTTCGAGTATAACAAAGCTTCTTAAACTGAACCAAGTCCTATGTATTTCAAAGACCTTTTGAATAAACATTACAACATGCATTAAAAAAATGCCACTAACATTTAACAAGTGATTCAAAAAGAGGCAAAAGGGTGAAGGAAGTTCAACAGATCCCCATGGATCACGTCTTAACACTATCGATCCCTACCTTGAAAAAAATATGCTAGGTTGCTACACTGACTTGAGTGATGACAAGTGGTATGGTGTTCTCCGTACCTTTGGAAAATTAACCTGTCAATATACACATTGATCTCAAAGTCGTAGGTCACATTATTGAGGGCGAAGCGCATTCTACAAAGCCTGAAGGTATGCGAATTTGGGGAGAAAAACGACAATGGGTTCCCCTTAACTCAAAACGGTGTGATTACGAAGTACTGTGTCGCTGGCATGGGCTTGTTGTGCCACAAGCATTGTCTGCAGCCTTCCAAACAAACACACACAAAGATGAACCAGAAGTGATTAGGTATCTGATGAAGGAGATTCTAGAGATGGAAAAGGCACTTGTTGTTCATCATGTAGTCGATGATCTTAACTTCTTGAGAGGAACGGAGGATCAATACTGGGATTTATTAGAAAATGATAAATTGCATAGAGACAATGATTATCCTGTTTTCCCAGCAGTTGTCGAGTGGGAGGGACTACTTAAGTTTCTAACACAGACATTGGACGTAGGTGTCCCATATTATTGTAGAAATTAGGAAAGTGGTCTTCTTGATGATAGCGATGAAATACGAGAAATGTGTGTCATCTGGGGCCTAGATTACGATGCCCTCGATCTAGAAGGGTACATACACGATGTTGACGAAGAAGTTGAAGACCGTGACAGTGAAATAGTGTTAGACAGCAACGATAATGGTGAATGGCAATTTTTTTGGTTGTTTAAATGGGTTTATGTTAGATTGTTGTACTGAAGTATTAATGTTAAATATCAATAAGATTTAACACCAATGGAAACATAATTTTATTTCATACATTCTTCGAGATAAACAAGTACATACACTTATTACAACCACATTACAAACAAAATAAACAAAACACTACGTGTATCCTTGATAGTTGGGCACATTAGATGAACTTCCACCAGGAGCTGGATTACGACCGCTACCCAAACCAGCTGAAGGACATTTACGACGGTCGTGTCCTATTTGCGAGCATATGCCACATTTACGTGCATAAACGGTATCACCAACATCCATTTGGTTCTGTATATGTGTTCTTTTTTGCACTTGTAGATTACACAAATAGTCCTTGTTACACACCATTTTAAATGGTTCCGGCGGCCAATATTGCTCAGCACCCACTGGCTGCAACTGCTCACTATATGTGTTTAAGCATGCAGCAACATTGTATTGCTTATCGACATAGTTGGTTGGCCCTATACCATTATGTTGAAAGCACTTGATGGCATATGAGCACGGCATATGGTATATGGACCATTTCCCACAAGAACGCAACCTGCTGGCTTCATTTACGGTGTGTATATTATTCCCCCGATTTTGATGGATAGCGGTGCGAACTTCAAAAATATTTTGCTCGTTGCAATACTGTAAAAATGAATGCCAATGTGCTCACCTCTTGTATTTCTCAAATCTTTTCATTGGTATTGGCATAAATTCAACACCCCTCTCCATCAATTCCGATGCACCTCTATGCCTTTCAACAAACCTCTCCGCCATCTGTTTGAATGACATCCGCACCATGGCAGTGATAGGCAATCCACGTGCAGACCTCAATAACCCGTTGAATGACTCTGACACATTTGTAGTCAGGGTTCCCCATCATCTGCCACCATCCGCATGCAATGACCACTTGTGAAGCTCATGTCGCATCAACCAATGATAGGTTCTTTCATCTTCTTGCCGGATCGATTATATGCGCCTCCTGAATTTACACTCCAGGTTATCAGTTGCAGCCATCCATATTAAATCATGCAAGTCCTTGTTGGGATATTTCTTCTAGAAATTGTCCTTCAGGTGCCTCACACAGTAACAATGGTATGCATACGGTTCCTGTCATTCAAGAAAATGCTCTACAGAACATAATATACCCCCATGTCGATCAGATATTAGACAAATACCTGAACGTTGTTTGAAAACATGCTCCTTCAAGTGGTTCAAAAATAACGTCCACGTCTCTTGGCTTTCATTGGCACAGATGGCAAACGCTAGGGGAAATATTTGTCCATTGGCATCTACTGCAACGGTGATCAACAGCTTAATATCATACTTTCCATAGACATGAGTACCGTCTATGGATATTACCGGGCGGCAATGCACGAAACCATCAATTGCTGGTTTAAATGCCCAGAACACGTATCTGAATTTATATTCTGGTATTTCTGCACTCCGCTCAAGCTTTCATTTAACAATAGTCCCGGGGTTAAAGTGTTGCAATGCGAACATGTACATGGGTAGAGATGCAAATGACTTATCCCAGTCACCATAAACAATTTCAAATGCATGTTTGCGCCCAAGATATGCCTTTTTTTGGTAATAGTACACCCATATTCCTGGTGGATAGATGTAATACACTCTTTGATATTGTACCTTATGGACACTTCAATGTGTGGAATCAAGAGAAGAGAAATCAAGTCAACATCCAAGTTGAAGTGATTCCCAGTGAATGTGTCCATTTCACAATTGTGGGTGCCAATGTATTTACCCACTTTCCACATATTTGTTTTCTTCTTTATCGCACGCAGCATCCAGTTATAACCTGTAAGCCATCTACGATAAACAACCTTGTATACATCCGGAGATGACTCCCAACAATCATCTCACGGCACTCTTTTACGTTGTACATTTTCACCGCCCTGCTTAGGCGCGCCTTATCAGGAAAAAGCATGCCCTTTGACAGCACCGTTGGTCTAGATTCATCCCACATTGCTGTTCGAATTTCGTAAATATCCCTTGTGAGAGCATCTACATCCGGCGTACCTCGCAAATGATCAAGGTAGGGAATATGCCCGGAATGAAAGAGCACGTGGGACTCGTACACTCTTGGTCTAACGGGATGTGGAGCATGCTCCATCGTCAAATCGGGTTCGACATTCTCTTCCTCCTCCTCATCACCCCCGTAAGGGAAGGGTGTGACATCTCTGTGAGCACGTGATTTTTGCCCTATATGAATTACTACCACAAATTCAAAACAAAATAACTTTTTTCATTGTTTGCACTTTCGTGGATTTTCGTAGCATTTTCGTTATTGTTTGCATTTGTCTGCGCACGGTTATTTTGTTTAATTCATGAAAAATACAAAAACATATTGCATTTGCATTTAGGATTTAGTTTTACATTTTTTGATTAGTTAGTAAACTAGTTTGTTTTATAAAAAGGGAAAAAATCACAATAAATAACTCATTTTTGCAATGTTTAGTTTGAGTTTCGAATTTTGGGAGTTTTTCTTTTAATTTGGTATTTAATTATTTGTGGTAGTTGTTATTTAGAGTTACTTAATTTAATTTGATAGGATAACTTTATTAGGAATTAATTTAGGTTTTATTTTTAATTTTAATTTAAAAATAATTAGAAAAAAAAGAAATGAAAACAAAAAGAAAAGAAAGAAGAAGGAAATATGTTTGGGCCAAATCCACTTAAAACCCCCCAGGCCCAATTGTTTTAAATACCCGAAACCCGCTCAAACTAGCCCAAAACCCCTTTTCTACCCGGTCCAAGTGGTCAGCCATGGAGACCTTGGAAACGACGTAGTATGGTGGCGATACTTCGTCGTTTCGAGTTCAATAGTGTTAAGTCGATCTTGGCCTTTCATCTCCCATCCATCCAACGGCCCTTTACGGACTTCCCCCCTTTTTTAATTAAAAACTGTCCTCGAAGACCCCCCCCCCCCCCCCATAACAACCTAGGATTTTCAGTTCACTTCATCCCCTCCATCTCAGAACCCTAGAACGCCGCCTTCAATCTCCCTATCCTCCGGTAGTGGCACCGCCTCAGATCAGCCCCAAAACGATACCACATAAATACCATGACTCCCTCGTTCCAAATCCCCACTCCGTTTCCCTCGAATCTCGCTAGAACGTCTCGAATCTTAAATCTAAGGTTCGAGCCTTAGAAGCCAAAGCCAAATCTGCACATGCAAGGTCATTTCTCTAGTGTTCATGAGTGTTCATAGGCTGATTTTATCGCAGAATAACGTTATTTGCCTGTTCTTGACAAAGAACATGCGATTGATATTATTATGGGGTTTAAATCGGAGGGTCAGTCGTGAGTTCAAGCTTGGGTGTGACGACCCGACCCGTCGTCTCATGAGTTACCACTCTGTTTCCCCTATTTTATGTCTTTTTATGTTTCATTATCAGTATTTGGTGTGTTAGAGTCGATTTGGATTGGTTTTGGTAGAAAATGAGACACTTAGTCTCTTTAAGGAAGGCTTGGTTTGGGAAAAGTCAACCGAGGTTGACATATGAGTTATAGGGCTCGAATGTGATTTCCGGTGATTCGGTTAGCTTCGGGGGATGATTTGAGAGTTAGGAGTGTGATCGGAATTGATTTTGGAGGTCCGGTGTAGAATTAGGCTTGAATTGGCAAAGTTACCCTTTTGGCGAATTCCGGTTGATAGGTGAGATTTTGTTCCGACGGTCAGAATGGAATTCCGAGAATTGCAGTAGCTTCGTTAGGTGATTTGGGATGTGTGTGCAAAATTTCAGATGATTCGGAGGTGGTTTGGTTGGGTTTTTGATCGAATGCGAGTTTCGGAAGAATTTTGGGAGAACTTAGGCTTGCATTTGATGTAATTTGATGGTTTTAGTGTTAGTCGTGGTGTTTTGATGATTGGAACAAGTTTGGGTGATGTTTTAAGATATGTTGGTGTTTTTGGCTTAGGTCCCGGGGGCCTCGGGGTGAGTTTGGATGGTTAAACGGAGAGTTTTGGAATTTTTCATGTTGCTGAGCCTGCTGCAACTGGTATTTTCTCTTCTGCGAATCTTGGACCGCAGAAGCAGTCAGGCTTGTGCGAAGGATAGACCGCAGAAGCGGTGAGGAGGCCTGGGCGCCGGTTCCGCAGAAGCGATTGTCTAACCGCAGAAGCGGTATCGCTTATGCGTTTGTGTAACCGCAGAAGCGGTTGAGCTCGAGTTTGGAATTTCCGCAGAAGCGGAAGAATAGTCGCGGAAGCGGTCCCGCATAAGCGAGAAAGGGACCGCAAAAGCGAAAAGAGCTGGGCAGATTTATATTATTTCCTCCGCGAGCTAGGTCTTATTTTCACCATTGTTGAGCAACCTTGGGAGCTTTTTGACGAGGATTCAGGAGGGTTTCGACGGGAATTGATTGGAGGTGAGTCTCGTGACCTAGAATCATCATTTTATTGAAGAATCAACACCTAAATTCATGGAAATTTGATTAAAAATGGAAGAACTAGGGCTTGACTTTTGAAATGGAAATTTGGAGTTTGAGGGAGCATTAGAGCTCGGATTTTGGTAAATTTGATATGTATGGACTCGTGGCGACGTAAGGAATCCATTGATGTTAATTTCTGATTTTTCGAGGTGTGGGCCCGAGGCTCGGGTTTTGCTAATCTCAAGATTCTTGCTACTTTCCAATTATTTTCGATTGGATATTGTTCCATTGGCATATTGTGATATATTCGCTCTGATTTTGGATAGATTCGACGCGCGTGGAGGCCGATTTGAGGGGCAAAGGCGTCGTGAGCTAGAGATTTTGCCGGTTCGAGGTGAGTAATGATTTTAAATGATATCTTGAGGGTTTGAACCCCGGATTTGCACACCGTAGTGCTATATTGAGGTGACTTACACGCCGGATAGCGGGCGTGGGGTAGAGCACCGTTGGGGATTGTGACTTGGTCCGTCCTGGTTGTTGATTTTACCGCGTAATTGATTGAAACTTATTTGATATTATCATGATTTGGGCTGATTGCCATATTTGGGCTTCGTGCCGATTATTTGAATCCTTCCGGGATTGATATTACCATTTTCGCATTATTTTGCATATTATTTGATCTCGGTCCAAGGTTTTAAATACTGTTTCGCAAACTCAGCCATCTTTCTAAGATTTGAAAGCTTAAACTATATTTTATTGACGTTTTGAGCTGAGAACTATTATTTTAATATTGCCCAAGTGTCTTATGTGCATTTTTGGACTGAGCATGGATCGGGCTGCGCGCCGCAGCAGTGTTATATTGATATTGAGGGCAAGAGCCTGGTTGATTACATTGATCTGGAGGCCGAGGGCCTGGATGGTTATATTGATATTGAGGCTGAGAGCCTGGTTGATGCCACGAGATGGCTTGATATTGCGCTTGGGCTGTAGGAACCCCTCCAGAGTCTGTACACACCCCTAATGAGCGCCGTCGACGTTAAATATATGGATGGCTCGGGCTGCACGCCGCAGTGGGTACCAGAGTGTACCGTCATATGCATTGCATTGCACTCATGCATTTGTTCCTATTTGTATTACTTGTCATGACATTTCAGCACTCCCATTTCATTGGCTTCCATGCTACTTCTTGCATTAATTACTTGATATCCTGGTGCTATTTGTTGACGGAGTGTTGTGCCCGAGGGGCTGACTTTTGTGCTGGCTTGCACTACTTGTTTCGCATTCATTTGCTTGACTGTTGGAAAAAGACATTTTAAAAAGAGGTTTTAAACTGGCCAAGATATTTCTAAAGATTTCACAGTTTCACTATTTTTCTCAAAAGGTTACACTGCCCCTATATAGCATGATGGCTTGCTTTACGTGATTTCTTGCTGCTCAGTAATTATTTACTTTTATTACTCACTGAGTTGGAGTACTCACTTTACTCCCTGCACCTCGCGTGCAGATGTAGGTATTGTTCACCCGGTAGCGGGTTTTGAGCTGGTTGAAGGTATTGCTATCGTAGCTGAGCAGGGTGACCGCCAGCGTTCGCGGCACCGGATTACATCCTTTGGTTCTAAATTTTATTCTGTATATTTTTGGCCCTGTAGTTGTATTTAGACTTCCCTAGATGCTCGTGACTTGTGACACCCCGGTCGAGCTGTGTTGGGTTGTAAACTTCGTTAATTAATGTCCTTAAGTCGTATTTTTGCTATTCATTTATGTTTAACTACTTTGAAAGGGACCAATTGGGTTAGTTAGCTGGCCTTGTCTTCACGAGAGGCGCCATCACGACTAGTGCAGGGTTTTGGGTCGTGACAAGTTGGTATCAGAGCCTAGGTTACTAGGTCTCACGAATCACGAGCAGGTTTAGTAGAGTCTCCCGGATCGGTACGGAGACGTTTGTATTTATCCTCGAGAGGCTGCAGAACCTTTAGGAAAACTTCACTTTCTTGAATTCTTATCATGCGTCCTTGATTCAGCTTGAAAAGAAACTCTTGAAATTCCTTCCACGCGTTTGTATGCGCGCTTGAGCGCTCAGTATCAGATGTGCCTTGATGGCTTATGATTCGCCGATCAAGGGGCGAGATGTGATCCCCGTGAGTATATGTTGGGCCAGTCTGGAGGACTTGAGGCCGGATCTTTGCCTATGGCTTGAGCACTGAGGTGCTGATTGTGTGAGCAAGTGTTTTGAACTTATATGTTCGGTATTGTCCTTATTAGCCGGAATGGCAGTTGGATATCCATGTGATGAGTATGTTAGTACTGCGAGATGTATCTATATGACTTGGTAGTGACGAAGAAGTCTGCTGGATGATAGATAAACTGTTAAGTGTTCGATTCCTATGGTGATTTGATGTGTAGCCCGAGTTATGGGTGCGTGAAGAATATTTTTGTGTCTCCAAGTTGAGGAGTGAAGTGCATTTCATGCGGCGGTATGAGTTCAGACCCAAGAAGACTAAATGACTGGGTAATGTGTATGACGGTGGAAGGTATGCAGAAATGTTAAATTTAGGTGAGGCAGGTTGGTTATCTCCTGCGGATTGCTCTTAAGTGGTATGATCCTTATGTATATGTTAGAAGGTCTCGTGTGTAATTGAAGGGTATGTGTTGTAATTTGAAAATTCGGGTCGCTCAAGAGGGTGGACTCAACTGATGTGGGGATGAATGCGAGATTTGTAGAGGAGTACAATACTAGATGATCTGTGTTTTCACAAACTTGTACATGATTTGAGTTTACTCTCACTATGGCATTGTGGCATCATTAGAGTAAAAGTGTTATGAGTCGTTGAGTGTGTCTTGATATATGGCTTCGAGCCAAGTTGGGGAGTTTGCTATTAATTAGCTAATTGTACGGTCATGTGCTCTGTTGGCTTCACTTGGAGCGTGCGGGTGAGTCAGCTATGACTAGAGTAAAAGAAAAAATTTTGACAAAGGTTATATTATGTTCCATAGGGTATGAGAATCACGGAATGTCTAGAGTTGTTGTTGGTAAAGAATGCTCGGTGCATAGAACAGGAAATTGCTTGGTTGTATTGGGATGAGGATCTCATTTTGCGGTATCGGAGTGCCAATAAGGCACGAGTGGTTCTGTTCGTTAAGTCAGGTAATTTGCAGTTTGAATAAGAGTGAATGACTTTCGAAAATGGTTCCAATGTGTTCAAGAGTCCACAGGGAACAGTAGGGTATCTTAAAGTTGCATGTGTGGTTAGAAACTGTGTTTTCAACGGAAAGGTCAAGACTTGTGGTATTTTATGTTAATTATGGGATTCTATGTATCAGCATCTGGAAAGTAAAGTTAACGAATTTAGATTCGCAGGAAGTTCTTCAGAGTAAAGTATTCTGGAATGTGGTATTTCTGGGAACATTTGAGAGAGTATTCAGTGGCTCATGGGTCTTAGACAACGTGGTCTTATGCTTGGGTCTTGTGTGGTAAGCCTGGGTTGAGGCATTGTGGTGCTACAGCAAGAGGGAATATCAAGTTGATGATGAATCAGAAGGGAAATTAGATAGATGGAATAGCTTGATAGTAGACCGAATCGGTATGGTAAGGATATGATTAATTCTTTGTATGTGTTCGAGGTAATGAGCCCTTACAGGTATTGTGCAGCAAAGCTTTTGAGTTCTGACAGCTTGCTTAGCTTGGTTTGGATAGAAGGATTCAGTCTTGACAGTTTAGCTTGTACAAATGGAATTGGGAGAGAATTCTTGTTGGGTTTCACCGTGGTTTGGAGATGTGTATATCTTCTATGGGCATGCGAAGCATGGAATGTGTAATGATTTTTCTTCTAGATGGGATCAAGGGAAGTGCGTGACTAGTTGAGTGAGTAGATTTCTGTGACTCGGAAGGGAGATAAAAATTTTCATGTTATTCCTGGATGGTATGGTATATGCGGTATGTTGTAGAGGGCCGAGACTGGCGTGTGCTGGGTTACAGTTCAGTTCTGAAAGGAAGTTCATAAGACTCCTAGGCAACGGGTAGCCTCAGTTAATCAAGAAGATGGTACTGCTAAATGGAAGTGATTTGACGAGAGGATTTGTCTCGGAAAGGGGTAATGTGACTTAACTGATGATACGTTGGTAGTATTGCGGCGCTTTCTTGTTAGATCGACTGCTGATATCTGAGTTTGTGTGATGGCACCGGGGAATTCTAGAATATCTTTCGTGGAATGATTGGGTACTTGAGGTGTGATAGGTATTCATACGGCGGAATTTGGAACCAGGTAGGGTGATTCGTGTGCTATGCGGAGTTGGAGACCGGGAGTTCTCAGGTACAGACTATGTAGCAGTTGTGAATCTTGTTTATCGGCGCCGTTTAGCCGCTATTGGGATTTGGAGGCCCGAGTGGATCTTTCTTTGCTTGGTATGTTAGATTTTGGATATGATGTTGGGATGTAGACTGACTGTCTCAGTGTTGGGTTATTCTAGACTATTGCGCTATGGGCTATGCCGGAAAATACCACGGGTTGAGTGGCGAGGTGCATCGGACTATGTTCTAGCAGAGGTGTTTGTATTCTAAAGTCTAGCGGATGGCTGGGAAGGACTGCTTTTCCTAATTGGGCTTTCGTGATGGATGTCAGTGCAGAGGTTCCTACCATTGGTTCAGTTCCGGTATTGAGGGACTTTTCGGATGCGTTTCTTGTGGCCGGGCATGTCGCTAGGCGAAGCTGTGGATTTCGGTATTGATTTGGTGCCGGGCACCGTATCATACGGCTCCGACAGGAGTTATAGTAGTGGAAGGAGCAACTTCAGGCTTTCTTGGTAATGAGTTCGTTGGTAGGCTGATGTGGATACGTGTTTAGCTTGAGTGGGTTTGGTTGGCCCCGAATTGTATTGTTGAGGGATAGGGTGATTCGATCGTTATTGAGCTTGTTAGTGATCTGAGGAGAGCTATGAGTTGCTTTTCTATGCTGTGAGACGTTATGATTTGTTGGATATGGGCACATGTGGTGCGATTCTATTGAGGATTCATAGAGAAAGTCGAGCGGGAAGAGTTATTGAGTGTTGCTTGGTAAATAGAGTATTGGTTATGACCTATTGGGTTGCGTGTCGTATGTTATTTGTTTCACCGTGGGTGTAATGAATTGCTCTGGTTTCAGACATCAAATTGTGTGTGGCTGTCGATTTTGAGCATAGCAACTTGAGGTGTTTCATGTGTAACTGTGTTGGATGGGATCGCGTTTTGTGGCGAGGCCACGCGGGGGTATGACCCTTTGGGGTAGATTCAGGTATTCTATTTCTATGATGTGAGATGGGGTCTCGCCTTGTGTGCTAATGGTACTGATGAGCTTGAGGTACAACTCTTTCGTTTGAGTCATTTGTCATGATTTGAGTATGTTCAGACCATTTCTTATTGGTGCGTGTATTATGCAAGTTGTGGCTTAGGCCTGTGTTTAGGTGTCATATCACCAGAGTGGTGTGTTGGATTCGAGATGATCGTTGGAGTCATTAATGAATACGAACAGATTTGATTTCAGCTTGTTAGAAGGATAATGTCGAGGTTCGGCCCGGAAATCTGTTGTGGTATTAGTCAAAAGGGAAGTGGCTTCATGAATGGTTGATCTGACAAATGGTTACGGTTTATCGCGTGTTTCATTTATTGTTGGCAGTATATGGAAGTGTTGGAATAAGACTTTAGCTAATAAGAGGTTTTCTATCGGTATTTGGTTATTGTGGGCAACTGCTGTGAATAGAGGCTATCGTTTCGAGTGTTTGGATTATGTGGTATATCAGATGGTCTCACATGAGGTTGCAGGTATGGGTTATTACAGCTGGTTCGGGTTTATTCTGAATATAGACGTGAGGTTCTGATCTTGTGTATGATTTCGGGAAGTGCAATGTGGTTTTACGGTTTATGGTCTAGATGGGTTGTGAGATTTCAGCTATGTTGTGTTATCGGACCTATGTGAGATAGGGTGACGTGGGATCACCCCGGGTATATGCTTGGTAAGGTCATTCAGCTATTGGTTGGCTTCTAGAACAAAACTGGGTACGCTCGAGGACGAGCGTTTGTTTAAGTTGGGAAGGATGTGACGACCCGACCCGTCGTCTCATAAGTTACCGCTCCGTTTCCCCCATTTTATGCCTCTTCATATTTCATTATCAGTATTTGGTGTGTTAGAGTCGATTTGGATTGGTTTTGGTAGAAAATGAGACACTTAGTCTCTTTAAGGAAGGCTTGGTTTGGAAAAGTCAACCGGAGGTTGACTTATGAGTTTTAGGGCCCGGATGTGATTTCCGGTGATTTGGTTAGCTTCGGGGGATGATTTGAGACTTAGGAGTGTGATCGGAATTGATTTTGGAGGTCCGGTGTAGAATTAGGCTTGAATTGGCAAAGTTAGTATTTTGGCGAATTCCGGTTGATAGGTGAGATTTTGATCCGAGGGTCGGAATGGAATTCCGAGAGTTGCAGTAGCTTCGTTAGGTGATTTGGGATGTGTGTGCAAAATTTCAGAAGATTCGGAGGTGGTTTGGTTGGGTTTTTGATCGAATGCGAGTTTCGGAAGAATTTTGGGAGAACTTAGGCTTGGATTTGATGTAATTTGATGGTTTTAGTGTTAATCGTGGTGTTTTGATGATTGAAACAAGTTTGGGTGATGTTTTAAGATATGTTGGTGTTTTTGGTTGAGGTCCCGGGGGCCTCGGGGTGAGTTCGGATGGTTAAACGGAGGGTTTTGGAATTTTTCATGTTGCTGAGCCTGCTGAGATCTTCTTTCTAAAGAGATTCGATTCGGAACTCTTATATGTCCAAGGTTCAATATTGAAATAATTTCAGAGGTTTTCCCTGACTTTGTCCGTGTCAACAAACAATTCGAAATACCTCGACTTTTTTAGAACAGGTCCGAGTCAAATAGCAATGATTCGAAGCACTTCTTTTTACACTATTTCGGAAACCCAAGGACTCAATCGTATGGATATGTAAAATACAGGATTTCCAATCCTAGCAGGAAAGGGAGGGAAACGGATACTCAATTTAAAGTGAGTAAACAGAATTCCATACTCGATCTCATAGATACATATAGAATTCAACTGGTATTTTCGCATCTGCGAATCTTGGACCGCAGAAGCGGACACGCTTGTGCGAAGGATTGACCGCAGAAGCGGTGAGGAGGCCTGGGCGCCGGTTCCGCAGAAGCGATTGTCTAACCGCAGAAGCGGTATTGCTTATGCGTTTGTGTAACCGCAGAAGCGGTTGAGCTCGAGTTTGGAATTTCCGCAGAAGCGGAAGAAAAGTCGCGGAAGCGGTCCCGCATAAGCGGGAAAGGGACCGCAAAAGCGAAAAGAGCTGGGCAGATTTATATTATTTCCTCCGCGAGCTAGGTCTTATTTTCACCATTGTTGAGCAACCTTGGGAGCTTTTTGACGAGGATTAAGGAGGGTTTCGACTGGAATTGATTGGAGGTGAGTCTCGTGACCTAGAATCATCATTTTATTGAAGAATCAACACCTAAATTCATGGAAATTTGATTAAAAATGGAAGAACTAGGGCTTGACTTTTGAAATGGAAATTTGGAGTTTGAGGGAGCGTTGGAGCTCGGATTTTGGTAAATTTGATATGTATGGACTCATGGCGAGGTAAGGAATCCATTGATGTTAATTTTCTGATTTTTCGAGGAGTGGGACCGAGGCTCGGGTTTTGCTAATCTCAAGATTCTGCTACTTTCCAATTATCTTCGATTGGGTATTGTTCCATTGGCATATTGTGATGTATTCGCTCTGATTTTGGATAGATTCGACGCGCGTGGAGGCCGATTTGAGGGGCAAAGGCGTCGTGAGCTAGAGATTTCGCCGGTTCGAGGTGAGTAATGATTGTAAATGATAGTTTGAGGGTTTGAAACCCCGGATTTGCACATCATGGTGCTGTATTGAGGTGACTTGCACGCCAGATAATGAGCGTGGGGTAGAGCACCGTTGGGAATTGTGACTTGGTCCGTCCCGGTTGTTGGTTTCACCGCGTAATTTACTGAAACTTATTGATATTTTTATGATTTGGGCTGATTGCCGTATTTGGGCTTCGTGCCAATTATTTGAATCCTTCAGGGATTGATATCACCGTTTTTGCATCACTGTTGCATATTATTTGATCTCGGTCCAAGGTTTTAAATACTGTTTCGCAAATTCAGCCATCGTTATAAGATTTGAAAAACTTAAAGTATATTTTATTGACGTTTTGAGCTGAGAACTATCATTTTAATATTGCCCAAGTGGCTTATGTGCATTTCTGGACTGAGCATGGATCGGGTTGCGCGCCGCAGCAGTGTTATATGTGCATTTCTGGACTGAGCATGGATCGGGCTGCACGCCACAACGGTGTTATATTGATATTGAGGCCGAGGGCCTGGTTGATTCCACGAGATGGCTTGATATTGCGCTTGGGCTTTAGGAGCCCCTCCGGAGTCTGTACACACCCCCAGTGAGCACCGTCAACGTTAAATTTATGGATGGCTCGGGCTACACGCCGCAGTAGGTACCAGAGTGTACCGTCATATGCATTGCATTGCACTCATGCATTTATACCTATTTGTATTACTTGTCATGACATTTCAGCACTCCCATTTCATTGGTTTCCATGCTACTTCTTGCACTAATTACCTGATATCCTTGTGCTATTTGTTGACAGAGTGTTGTGCCCGAGGGGCTGACTTTTGTGCTGGCTTGCACTACTTGTTTCGCATTCATTTGCTTGACTGTTGGAAAAAGACATTTTCAAAAGAGGTTTTAAATTGAGCCAAGATATTTCTAAAGATTTCACGGTTTCACTATTTTTCTCAAAAGGTTACACTGCCCCTATATAGCATGATGGCTTGCTTTACGTGATTTCTTGCTGCTCAGTTATTATTTACTTTTATTACTCACTGAGTTGGAGTACTCACTTTACTCCCTGCACCTCACGTGCAGATGCAGGTATTGTTCACCGGTAGCGAGTTTTGAGCTGGTTGAAGGTATTGCTATCGTAGCTGAGCAGGGTGACTGCCAGCGTTCGCGGCACCGGATTACTTCCTTTGGTTCTAAATTTTATTCTGTATATTGTTCGCCCTGTAGTTGTATTTAGACTTCCCTAGATGCTCGTGACTTGTGACACCCCGGTCGGGTTGTGTTGGGTTGTAAACTTCGTTAATTAATGTCCTTAAGTCGTATTTTTGCTATTCATTTATGTTTAACTACTTTGAAAGGGACCAGTTGGGTTAGTTGGCTGGCCTTGTCTTCACGAGAGGCGCCATCACGACTAGTGCAGAGTTTTGGGTCATGACAATAACTTTCCATTACCATCAACCTTGTCACTCTCAAGAGAATTCCTCTATAACCTCTTCTTTTATCTGCTTAGGAAATGTTAAATTCCTACCTACACCATCACTGTTTGAAACACATTCCATTGCCTTCTCATCATCATTGTCGCTAATGAGAACAACAATTAAAGACCCACTCTGCCAGGTACTGTATCTAAGTTATTCTTGATGGAAGTTCCATTGCATGTCTAATAAAGTCATCAACCCCTTCTACAAAATCCTCCCGCAATCCCCGCCGATTAGGATAATTCCTATTGTACATCCAAGTTATAAACTAAAATTCCAATACATAAACTAAAAGTCCAATTCATATCCTCAAAGTCCAATTCATATCCTAAAGGCTCAATTCATATCCTAAAAGTTCAATTCATATCCACAAAAGTTCAATTCATATCCTAAAATTTTAATTTATAAACTAAAATTCCAATACATAAGCTAAAAGTTCAATTCATATCCTAAAAGTCCAATTCATATCCTAAAGGCTCAATTCATATCCTAAAGGTTCAACTCATATCCACAAATGTTCAATTCATATCCTAAAATTTCAATTTATAAACTAAAATTCCAATATATAACTAAAAGTCCAATTCATATCCTGAAATTCTAATTCATATCCTAAAGGCTCAATTCATATCCTAAAAGTTCAATTCATATCCACAAAAGTTCAATTCATATCCTAAAATTTCAATTTATAAACTAAAAATCCAATACATAAACTAAAAGTCCAATTCATATCCTAAAAGTCCAATTCATATTCTAAAGGCTCAATTCATATCCTAAAGGTTCAACTCATATCCACAAAAGTTCAATTCTTATCCTAAAATTTCAATTTATAAACTAAAATTCCAATACATAAACTAAAAGTCCAATTCATATCCTAAAGGCTCAATTCATATCCTAAAAGTTTAATTCATATCTACAAAAGTTCAATTCATATCCTAAAATTTCAATTCATAAACTAAAATTCCAATACATAAACTAAAAGTCCAATTCATATCCTAAAAGTCCAATTCATATCCTAAAGGCTCAATTCATATACTAAAAGTTCAATTCATATCCACAAAAGTTCAATTCATATCCTAAAATTTCAATTTACAAACTAAAAATCTAATACATAAACTAAAAGTCCAATTCATATCCTAAAAGTCCAATTCATATCCTAAAGGTTCAATTCATATCCGAAAGGCTCAATTCATATCCTAAAAGTTCAATTCATATCCTAAAGGTTCAATTCATACCCTAAACCCTAGATTCTAACTAAACTATCAAGACAATACAAAGTATAATTCAAATCTAACTAAACTAAATTCAACACTAATTAAACTAATTAGTTAATAAAATTAATTAACAAAGCTAACTAAAATAAGACCTAAACCCTAATCCTCAATAAAATACAATGTTCAAAGAATTTAAACACTAATTCATATCCTTAAACTACAATATTGAAATAATTGAAACAAAAACTAGAAATAACAAAGATTCAAGGTTATAATTCAAACCTAGGTTTTTTTTAGGTGGAGAAGGAGAGAAAGGGGCAGCGGCGGCTCCGGCGGTGGCTTAGGCGGTGACAGTGGTGGCGGGGGGTGGGGGGATTGATTTGTGTGAGGGAAATAGAGAAGGGGAGGGGAATGTGTTGAGAGAGAATTGGGGAAATTTTGTTTTAGAAAATAAGAGAATGGGAGGGGGAAACCCGTTTTTGAGTCTGGATTTACAAAAAGCGACCAACGTTGGTCGCTATTGGTAGCTAATTAAGTTTTGACTGTTTGACCAAAATAACGACCAACGTTGTTCGCTATTTTTTGACTGTTTGACCAAAATAGCGACCAATGTTGGTTGCTATTTCTAAAAAAAAAAATTAAATAGTTTTTTTTTCTATTTTGGTTTATAAATATTATAAGCTATAAAAAAAAATCTTATTAGCTATAAATATTTATTTTATTTAACTACAACTATTATAAATAATTAAAACTATAAGCATAATCTTTAAAAAAAATTATATTAACTAGGTAATTACTTTTAATAGATTATAATAGCATGTATGTAAAGGAATTTTTTAAGTTATATTTAAGTATATGAGTAATTTCATACACACGCATAAACTATATATAACTTGTTATAGTATATGTTAGTGTATGTATATATATAACACACACTTCGTGCTACTTTGATATAAGTCGAGACGTTTTGTTTTTAATTCAAAGATGCATCTGAGTAGGTTATAAGTCGATGAATCAATTTACAAGTGTATCAATACCTAAAAGAACGCGGCCCTGTGTTCCGAGCGCTTCATGTACATATTTAGGTTATAAGTCGAGGATTTTAATTCAATTTAAAATTATGTATATATATTAAAGCTATATTCGATATAACATTAGCTAATGCACTAATACTTAGTGTAATGTCAATCTATAAGTTAATTACAACTAATACACTTACTAATTACTATAAGCGACAGAAAAAAGTTCGTCGGTACACACACACACACACACACACACATATAAATATATATATAGTATTGATTAATATTTATATATATATATATGTATATGTGTATATATATATATATATATATACACACAGACACTTCAATTCACTGTAATACTATAACGTATATATAACTTGTTATAGTATATGTTAGTGTGTGTATATATATAACACACACACTTCGTGCTACTTTAACTACATATATAGCATGTTATAGTACATGATACTGTATTCATTATTTGTATTGTAACAG
>NC_031991.1:20526899-20623834 GCF_001879085.1 Nicotiana attenuata | reverse complement strand
CTAGCCTAACCCGGACGACGTAAGTGACGAGGCTAGACCAGACTACCACATAAACCTGTGCAAGTTCATATATATATATATATATATATATATACACAGCGGAATCGAAATACAAAACAGATAAACAATATGGGAGGGGAACATGCTGTGGGGAGTATAATAAATTCCAAATAAGAGTCGTCCAATAATAAAGGAATACAGCACAACTCAATAGTATGTAATGAAACATAATTCAACCAGTGCACGGCATCACCCTTCGTGCGTTTACTCTCGTCCTCACCAAGCAATAACATGTGCACGGCACACCCTTCGTGCTTTTACTCTCATTCCTCACATATATCAATAGAATCGGCACGGAATGGTACATCGTGCGGCACGGCATCACCCTTCGTGCTTTAACACTCTTTCTCATAATGAGCAACAATGCACGGCATCACCCTTCGTGCTTTACACTCTTTCCTTACCATAAACAAGCAGTGCACGGCATCACCCTTCGTGCTTTATCTTCCTCACCCAATCAACAATCACAAACAAGGGCAAGAGAAATAAATAAACAATAATAAAAATCCCGGCAAGGGAACACAAACAACAATTAAAAACCCGGCAAGGGTACAATATCAATAACCAACAACGTCCCGGCAAGGGAATGAATCATTAACTCTTTTCTTTCTTTTACTTTCATCTCATAGTTCACATCATCACTTGAGCCAATGCTCCAAAGCGTTACTTATCTCATATACCTTCACAATTTGTATTTCAACCCGAGCCAATACTCCACTAAGTTTCAAGATCACAATTTCTTTCACAAGGTCTTTACAACATATAGAAGTCATCATTTAAGCATGGAAGGCATAACAACAACCAAACTATTCGCAAATAAGGACTCACGGTCATGCTAGACACCAATGTATAGATACTCGTCACCATGCCTATACATCGTACTCGACAATTAGCAAGTTACAAATAAAACTTAACTCCTATTCCCTCAAGCTAGAGTTAAACCAAACACTTACCTCAAAGCCTTGAATTCGACTCAATCCTCAACAATCGCTTTACCCCGCGATTCCACCTCCAATTTGCTCGAATCTAGTCACAAATTGCTCTATTACTTTAATAAACACTAAATGAATCAATTTGAATGCATAAAAATGAATTTTCCAAGTTTTTCCCAAAAATTCCAAATTCGCCTCCGGGCCCACTGGTCAAAACCCGAGGTTCGAACCAAAACTCGGTTACCCATTCCCCCACGAACTCAAATATGTAATTTGTTTTGAAATCGGACCTCAAATCGAGGTCCAAATCCCCAATTTTTAGAAAACCTAGGTTCTACCCAAAAACCCCAATTTCACCCATGAAAATCCTTGATTTTAAGTGGAAAACATGTTAAATGATGTTAAAGATTGAAAGAATTGAGTAAAAATCGACATACAAATGATTTGGGATGAAGTTTGTTCTTGAAAAATCGCCTATGGTGTTTGGGTTTTGAAAGAATGGTGAAAAGAGATGAAAATTCGACTAAGTATAAAATTTGCTAGGCCTCGGATATGGAAATTGCGAACTGGGGTTCGCAATTACGAACCCCGACCTGCTAACTTGGGAATTGCAAAGTCAAGTTTGCATTTGCGAACACTATGCACAATGCCGGACTTCGCATTTGCGATCAAACACCCTCCGCATTTGCGAGCACCATGATCGCATTTGCGACCAGTGCCCGGAATTCCCATGTTCGCATTTACGAGCAAATGAATCGCATTTGCGATCCTATGCCCAGTCCCCAGACTTCGCAATTGCGACTCAAAGCTCGCATTTGCGAGCTCGCAATTGCGAGTCTCCTCTCCGCATTTGCGAAAATCACAGAAGCCAAAATACCAGATCTTTACCAGTTCAAAAATGCAATGCGTGGCCTATCCAAAACTCACCCGACCCCTCGGGGCTCCAAACCAAATATGCATACAACCTCAACAACATCTTACGGACTTATCCGTGTGATCAAATCGCCAAAATAACATCATATACATCGAATCAAGCCTCAAAACTCATGTTTTTCTTTGAAATTTTCATAAAGCATCAAATTTTCATTTTAAGTCCGAAACACGTCAAACGACGTCCAACTTCAACCAAATTTTATAAAAAGCGCTTAAACCATATATAAGACTTGTACCGGGCGTCGGAACCAAAATACGAGCCCGATACCACAGTCTTTTTATCAAATTTCATTTCCAATTTCCCTAATAATTTCAGAAGAACAATTTCGCAGAAAAATTCATTACTCGGGCTCTAGACCTCGGAATTCGACTCTGGGCATATGCCCGAGTCCCATATTTTTCTACGGACCCTCCGGGACCGTCAAATCACGGGTCCGGGTGCGTTTACCCAAAATGTTGACCTAAGTCAAATATATTCATATTAACATCAAAATTTAGCGTTTTTCACACAGAATTCATATTTAAGCTTTCTGGCTACGCGCCCGGACTGCGCACGCAAATCAAGGCAACCTTAAATGAGGTTTTCGAGGCCTCGAAAGCACGGAATGAATAAGAAAACTGGTGATGACCCTTTGGGTCGTCACATTCTCCACCTCTAAAATAACCGTTCATCCTCGAACGGACAAAAGAAAGAAGTACCTGAGTCGGGGAAAAGGTGGGGATAACGGCTCCGCATCTCAGACTCAGACTCCCAGGTCGATGCCTCAGGAGGCTGACCTCTCCACTGAACACGAACAGAAGGAAGACTCTTGGATCTCAACCGACGGACCTGCCGGTCTATAATAGCTACCTGCTCCTCCTCATAGGACAAATCCTTGTCCAACTGGACAGTGCTGAAATCTAACACGTGGGCTGGATCGCCGTGATACCTCCGAAGCATGGATACATGAAAAACTGGATGCACGACTGATAAGCTAGGCGGCGATGCAAGTCTAAAAGCCACCGCTCCCACTCGATCCAGAATCTCAAACGGACAAATGAACCTAGGGCTAAGCTTGCCCTTCTTCCCAAACCTCATCACGCCCTTCATAGGCGACACTCGGAGCAATACCTGCTCGCCAACCATGAAAGCTACATCTCGAACCTTACGATCTGCATAGCTCTTTTGCCTAGATTGAGCTAAACGAAGCCTATCTTGAATGATCTTGACCTTGTCCAAGGCCTCCTGAACCAAATCTGTACCCAACAACCGAGCCTCTCTTGGCTCAAACCATCCGACCGGAGACCGACATCGCCTACCATATAATGCCTCATAAGGAGCCATCTGGATGCTCGACTGGTAGCTGTTGTTGTAGGCAAACTCCCTAAAGGCAAGAACTGATCCCACGAACCTCCAAAGTCAATAACACAAGCTCGAAGCATATCCTCTAGAACCTGAATAGTTCGCTCGGACTGACCATCCGTCTGGGGATGAAATGCTGTGCTCAAATCTACTCGTGTGCCCAACTCCCGCTGAACTGCTCTCCATAAGCGCGAGGTAAACTGCGTACCCCGGTCCGATATGATAGATGCCGACACACCATGAAGGCGAACAATCTTCCGGATATAAATCTCAGCTAATCTCTCAGAAGAATAGGAGACTGCCACAGGAAAGAAATGTGCTGACTTGGTCAGCCTATCAACAATGACCCAAACTACATCAAACTTCTTTCGAGTCAGCGGAAATCCAGTAACAAAATCCATTGTAATCCGCTCCCACTTCCACTCGGGAGGCTCAATCCTCTGAAATGAACCACCAAGCCTCTGATGCTCGTACTGAACCTGCTGACAATTCAAAAAACGAGCCACATATGCCACGATATCCTTCTTCATTCTACGCCACCAATAATGCTGCTGCAAATCCTGATACATCTTCGCGGCGCTCGGATGAATGGAGTGCTGGGAACTATGGGCCTCCTCTAAAATCAACTCTCGAAGCCCACCCACATTAGGCACACATACTCGACCATACAATCTCAAAACTCCATCATCATCTAAGGTAACATGCCTGGCACCTCCGCGCTGCACCGTGTCTCTAAGGACACACAAATGGGGATCATCAAACTGCCGATCACGAATACGCTCCAATAATGACGAGCGAGCGACCGTGCAAGCCAACACACAACTGGGCTCAGAAACATCCAGTCTCACGAACTGATTGGCTAAGGCCTGAACATCCAAAGCAAGCGGCCTCTAACTGACTGGAATATAAGCAAGACTGCCCATACTGGCTGACTTCCTACTTAAAGCATCGGCCACCACATTGGCCTTCCCCGGATGATATAAAATGGTGACATCATAGTCTTTCAACAACTCCAACCACCTCCTCTGCTCAAATTCAACTCCTTTTGCTTGAACAAGCACTGAATGCTCTTATGATCAGTGAACACCTCACACGCCACGCCATACAAATAATGCCTCCAAATCTTCAAGGCGTGAACTATGGCTGCCAACTCTAAATCATGCACTGGATAATTCTTCTCAGGAATCTTCAACTGCCTCGAAGCATAGGCAATGACCTTTCCGTCCGGCATCAACACTGCACCAAGCCCAATACGGGAAGCATCACAATAAACTGCATAAGGCCCTGATCTTGTGGGCAAAACCAACACCGGTGCCGTAGTCAGAGTTGTCTTGAGCTTCTGAAAGCTCGCCTCACACTCATCCGATCATCTGAACTGGGCACCCTTCTGGGTCAATCTGGTCATCGGGGCTGCAATGGATGAAAATCCCTTCACGAACCGTCTGTAGTAGCCTGCCAACCCCAAGAAACTCCGAATCTCTGTAGCTGATGCTGGTCTAGGCCAGTTCTTGACTGCCCCTATCTTCTTTGGGTCCACCTGAATACCCTCCGCTGATACAACATGACCCAGAAATGCAACTGAACTCAGCCATAACTCATATTTGGAGAACTTGGCATATAACTGACTATCCCTCAAAGTCTGAAGAACCACTCTAAGGTGCTGCTCGTGATCCTCCTGGCTGCGGGAGTATATCAATATATCATCAATGAACACTATCATGAATGAATCCAAATAAGGCCTGAACACTCGGTTCATCAAGTCCATGAAATATGCTGGGGCATTTCTCAACCCAAATGACATAATCCAAGAACTCATAATGCCCATACCGAGTGCGGAAAGCTGTCTTTGGGACATCAGATGCCCTAATCCTCAACTGATGGTAGCCAGATCGCAAGTCAATCTTGGAAAATACCCTGGCACCCTGAAGCCGGTCAAACCAATCATCATTCCTCAGCAATGGATACTTATTCTTGTTTGTAACCTTGTTCAATTGCCGGTAATCATTACACTTTCTCATTGACCCATTCTCCTTTTTAACAAACAACACCAGCGCACCCCAGGGCAAAACACCGGGCCTAAAGAAGCCCTTCTCAAACAAATCTTGCAGCTGTTCCTTTAACTCTTTCAACTCAGGCGGGGTCGTACAATACGGCGGAATAGAAATGGGCTGAGTGCCCGGAGCCAAATCAATGCAGAAATTGATATCCCTTTCGAGTGGCATACCCGGCAGGTCTGAAGGAAAAACATCAGGAAAATCACGAACAACGGGCACAGAATCAATAGAGGGAACCTTAGCACTGGAATCCCGAACATAAGCTAAATAAGCCAAACACCCCTTCTCGACCATACGCCGAGCCTTCACATACGACGTGACACTACGGGTAGAATGACCTGGAGTCCCTCTCCACTCTAAACGAGGCATACCCGGTAAAGCTAGGGTCACGGCCTTGGCATGACAGTCCAAAATAGCGTGATAGGGTGATAACCAGTCCATCCCTATATGATATCAAAGTCGACCATATCTAAAAGCAACAGACCTACATGAGTCTCCAGACCCCCAATCACCACAACACATGAGCGATGGACTCGATCGACCACGATGGAATCACCCATCGGCGTAGACACATAAACAGGAATACCTAACGCATCACTAGGCATGATCAAATACGGGGCAAAATAGGGTGACACATACGAATACGTAGACCCAGGGTCAAATAGCACTGAAGCATTTCTATCACAACCAGAATAGTACCTATAATGTCTACATCTGAAGACTCAGTCTCTGGCCTGGCTGCTGGC
Source organism: Nicotiana attenuata (assembly GCF_001879085.1). Lineage (NCBI taxonomy): Eukaryota > Viridiplantae > Streptophyta > Magnoliopsida > Solanales > Solanaceae > Nicotiana > Nicotiana attenuata. The sequence continues at coordinate 20,617,767 of NC_031991.1, read as the reverse complement.
TAGCCTCCATCTCCGGCGGCCTGAGCTCCACTTCTATGACCTCTACCTCCACTTCTAACACCCTTGCCACCGCCTCTAGCTGGCTGAGCAGGTTGTGGAACCTCTGGTGCCTGAATCCTAGTACGAGAACTCTGATGCTAAAAGCTGCTCGAAGCTCGAGGGCAAAATCTGACAATGTGCCTCGGGTCACCACAAGCGTGGCAAGACCTCGACTGCTGCAGCTGAGCACCTCTCAACGTCGGGCAAGCCCTCCTAAGGTGACCATGCTCACCACACTCATAGCATCCACGCGAATGCTGAAGCTGAGGAAACTGAGACTGACCCTATCGACCTAAATGGCCACCTGAAGTACTATGAGTGATCTGGAGAGCTGACTGAAAGGGCCTAGGAGGATGGCCTCTACCATAAGAACCTCTACCTCCTGACGAGGTACCACTGAATCTGTCTGCATGACGGGGCCTCTTATCCGACCCATGACCACCTCCCTGTGGCAGAACCACCTCAACTCTACGACCCAGATTGGCCGTCTTCTAAAAAGTGATCTCGCTCTCGGTCTGAGCCACTATACCCGGCTGACCTGCCACGACTGGCTGAACCACTAAAACCTGAACCTGGGAAGATCCCTGCTCCGAAGTACGTGTAGCAGGAGTTTGAACCCCTCCTCCAACCCGAGGTATGGCTGGTGCTACTGGAAGTAAACCCGCTCGAATGACACTCTCACGAAGCCTACCAATCGGACTAGAGCGTCCTGAAGAACTGGGGTGGCAATGAACCCCTCTGGGACCTGAGCTGGGCCCACCGGGACTGCTGGGGCTAGAACCTCCTCCTCCAAATCAACTTGAGGCTCCGCCACTGGGGCTGCTGCTGGGGACTCGGACTGCTGAGCGGTAGATGAAGAAGCGCGGATTCTCGCCATCTGCGAAAGAACAGAGTAGAAATTCAATCGGCATTGAGAAACCAAACCGCACGATGGTGAATGAACAAATGTGAAACTTTTCCTAACTCTATAGCCTCTAGGGATAAATATAAACGTCTCCGTACCGATCCCGCAGACTCTACTAAGTTTGTCCGTGAGTTGTGAGACCTATGTAACCTAGTGCTCTGATACCAACTTGTCACGACCCGGATTTCCCACCCTCGGGAGTCGTGATGGCGCCTACTCGTAGAAGCTAGGCAAGCCAAATTATTAATTACTTTCCGTTTACAACATAATCCCTTTTAACAATTCATGGCAACATTATAAAAACAATGAAATTAAATAGTAGCAGAAGTCTTAATTATAGAAACTGAATCAACATGCGGAATAGTCAATATAATCCTCTACCCAAGACTGGTGTCACAATACTCACGAACTGCTAAGGAATACTAAACACAAACGTCTGAAAGAAAACATAAGCTGTTTGTCTCGAATACAATGAGACAACGGGCTAAAAAGAGAGAATAAGGAAGACGCCGGGCTTGCGGACGCATGCAAGGCTACCTCGGGTCTCACCGAACTGAAAGCCTACTCCCGTACTAATGCTGCTGCTGCTACTCGAAACCTGGACCTGTGCAAATAGCACAGAGTGTAGCATCAGCACAACCGACCCCATGTGCTGATAAGTGTCTGTCCTAACCCCGACGAGGTAGTGACGAGGCTAGGACCAGACTCCAGATAAACCTGTGCAGGTATATATATATACAAGTACAACGGAAAAATAGCAAGAAAATAACAATTTAAGCTGGGGGAGGGAGCATGCTTCAAGGTAACAGATAGAGTCAAAATATCAGGAATAATGGTACGTACGTCTACAGTTTAACTTCTAATAATAATAGAAAGGTAAAACAACTTTCATATTCAACTCATCTTGTTGCAGGCGTGCAACCCGATCCCATTTCTCAATATCCCGTGGTAGGCGTACCACCCGCTCCCATTTCAATGTCACTCGTGGTAGGCGTACCACCTGCTCCCATTTCAATATATCATTTGTGGTTGACGTACCACTCGCTCCCATTTCAATATCATTTGTGGTAGGCGTACCACTCGCTCCCATTTCAATATATCATTTATGGTAGGCGTACCACTCTCCCATTTCAATATCATTTGTGGTAGGCGTACCACTCGCTCCCATTTCAATATCATTTGTGGTAGGCGTACCACTCGCTCCCATTTCAATATCATTTCTGGTAGGCGTACCACTCGCTCCCATTTCAATATCATTTGTGGTAGGCGTACCATTCGCTCCCATTTCAATATCATTTGTGGTAGGCGTACCACCCGTTCCCATTTTAATATCACTTGTGGTAGGCGTACCACCCGCTCCCTTTACTTTCAACACAATACACAATGCAATCCCGGCAAGGGAACTATAATAACAAGTCAAACATCCAGACAAAGGAGAGTCAGCTATAACCAATCCTATTCATCTTTTCCCTGGCACAACTGATACCAATATTTAATCACAACGTTCGTAGGATCAAACAAGGGTACACAATTATCAAATTAAGACTCACGGTCATGCTTGACACCGACGTATGGATACTCGTCGCCATGCCCATACGTCGTATTCAACACAAACAAGTAGCAATTATGACTCAACTCCTAATCCCTCAAGCTAGAGTTAAACCAAACACTTACCTCAAAGCCTTAAATTCCACTCAATCCTCAACAATCGCTTTACCCCGTGATTCCACCTCCAATTTGCTCGAATCTAGTTACAAATTGCTCAATTACTTTAATAAACACTAAATGAATCAATTTGAATACATAAAAATGTATTTCCCAAGTTTTTCCTAAAAATTCCAAAATCGCCCCCGGGCCCACATGGTCAAAACCCGAGGTTCGAACCAAAACCCGGTTACTCATTCCCCCACGAACTCAAATATGTAATTTGTTTTGAAATCGGACCTCAAATCGAGGTCCAAATCCCCAATTTTTAGAAAACCTAGGTTCTACCCAAAAACCCCAATTTCACCCATGAAAATCCTTGATTTTAAGTGGAAAACATGTTAAATGATGTTAAAGATTGAAAGAATTGAGCAAAAATCGATTACAAATGATTTGGGATGAAGTTTGTTCTTGAAAAATCGCCTATGGTGTTTGGGTTTTGAAAGAATGGTGAAAAGAGATGAAAATTCGACTAAGTATAAAATTTGCTGGGCCTCGGATATGGAAATTGCGAACTGGGATTCGCAATTGCGAACCCCGACCTGCTAACTTGGGAATTGCAAAGTCAAGTTCGCATTTGCGAACACTGTGCACAATGCCGGACTTCGCATTTGCGAAATGATGATCGCATTTGCGATCAAACATCCTCCGCATTTGCGAGCACCATGATCGCATTTGCGACCAGTGCCCGGAATTCCCATGTTCGCATTTGCGAGCAAATGAATCACATTTGCGATCCTATGCACAGTCCCCAGACTTCGCAATTGCGACTCAAAGCTCGCATTTGTGAGCTCGCAATTGCGAGTCTCCTCTCCGCATTTGCGAAAATCACAGAAGCCAAAATACCAGATCTTTACCAGTTCAAAAATGCAATGCGTGGCCTATCCAAAACTCACCCGACCTCTCGGGGCTCCAAACCAAATATGCATACAACCTCAATAACATCCTACGGACTTATCCGTGCGATCAAATCGCCAAAATAACATCATATACATCGAATCAAGCCTCAAAGCTCATGTTTTTCTTTGAAATTTTCATAAAACATCAAATTTTCATTTTAAGTCCGAAACACGTCAAACAACGTCCAACTTCAACCAAATTTTGCAGAAAGCGCTTAAACCATATATAAGACTTGTACCGGCCGTTGGAACCAAAATACGATCCCGATACCATAGTCTTTTAATCAAATTTCATTTCCAATTTCCCTAATAATTTCAGAGAAAAATTCATTACTCGGGCTCTAGACCTCGGAATTCGACTCCGGACATATGCCCGAGTCCCATATTTTTCTACGGACCCTCCGGCACCGTCAAATCACGGGTCCGGGTCCGGGTCCGTTTACCCAAAATGTTGACCGAAGTCAAATATATTCATATTAATATCAAAATTTAGCATTTTTCACACAGAATTCATATTTAAGCTTTCTGGCTACGCGCCCGGACTGCGCACGCAAATCGAGGCAACTTTAAATGAGGTTTTTGAGGCCTCGGAAGCACAGAATGAATAAGAAAACAGGTGATGACCCTTTGGGTCGTCACAGTAACAGAGTTAATGAATTACATTCATTCATCACTTGGTTATAAGTCGATGAATCAATTATAACATATCAGTTGATATAAGTCGAGATATTTTGTCTTTAATATATATACATGCATCTGAGTAGGTTATAAGCCGATGAATCAATTTACAAGTGTATCAATACCTAAAAGAACCCGGCCCTGTGTTCCGAGCGCTTCATGTTCTTATATATATATATATATACACACACACAAACACACACACACGCTTCATTGTACTACTTTAACTACATACATAGCATGTTAGAGTATATTTTAGTGTATTCATCCCTTGTATTACAAAAGTGTTAACGGATTACATTTATATTACTTAGATAGTAAATACAAAAGTGATTTTTTATTTTGACCAATGTTGACCTGAAAAGAGACCAACTTTGGTCGCTAATTATCCAAAAATTAAAATTTGCGACCAAAGTTGGTCTCTAAATTTATATCAGATTTATTTATATTTTATATAATATTTAAAATAATAATATAATTGTTAAACGTTAGAACTGGGTCCTAGATTAGCGACGAAAGTTGGTCTCCATCTGCTTCCCCTTTCGTAAGCGACCAACTTTGGTCGCTAACTTTGAATTATATTTATTTATATTTTATAATTTTTTTAAATAACAATATAATTATTAAAATTTTATAACTGGGTCCCATATTAGCGACCCCAGTTGGTCTCTATCTGCTTCCCCTTTCGTGAGCGACCAACTATGGTCGCTAATTTTAAATTATATTTATTTATATTTTATAATTTTTTTTATATTAATATATAATTATTAAAATTTTATAAGTGGGTCCCCCTTTAGCGACCAAAGTTGGTCGCTAATTTCAGTATTTCTTTGACCAAGCAAGTCTGACCAGTCTGGTCAACATTTTGACCAAATTATCGACCAAAAAGCGACCAACCTTGGTCGCTATGTATTTAGAATAATTATTTAATTATTTTCTCCAATTTAGCGACTAACTTTGATCGCTTTTCTTGACAGACCAATTTTGGTCGCCAAATTTTGGTCACTTTTTCCCGAAATTCTAGTAGTGGATCCAACGGTTAACCAATCGGAAAACGTAATTTGAAGTTGGCTGGTCGGAATAAAAATCTGCAGCAAAACAAATACTTCTCTTCTCTCTTGATGAAGCTCTCTCAAAAATCACTCTTATGTGCTTAAGTCTTTCAAAGACTTGTATCAATGAGCATAGAATAATTCTCCAAGGTTGTCCTATTTATAGATCATGAGTGGTGCTTTCTCTTAAAGCCAAAACCCACTCAAAATAGGAACAAAACCGAATCCAGTTCCGAATAGTAATGGAAACCAAAAGAGAATAGGATTAGGCCATTGAGGCTTTGGCTGGATAACATGTGCATGTGCCCAACAAACTCCCCCTCCAGCCAAGGGGCCAAATGTGTCTTCAAGTAGATCTTTTCCCCTATTGTATTGAATCAATAAAAAAAAGAGGTCAGTGCTACGGCCCCCTATTGTTTTATCCAATATTGACCGGGGACGAGCCCCCACATCCATAGATCCTTGGTTTGACCTCCCCTAGTGGTCCTTGCTTTTAAGAAAGCGGAGCGGGGCCAATTTCTTGTACTTGCTCAGTGGGAACTATTGACAGGCTTCATGCCTGCCAATTTTCTGCAAAACGCATGCTTATCTGCAAGCTTAACGACGAAACCCTCAAGCTGCTCCATATAAATCTGCTCATCTAAATCACCATGAAGAAAAGCAGTCTTGACATCCATCTGCTCAACCTCTAAATCTAGACTTGCGGATAAGCCTAGGACCACACGAATAGAAGACATCTTCACAATAGGGGAGAAAATTTTATCAAAGTCAACTCCCTTCTTCTGGCCAAAACCTTTAACAACTAACCTCGCCTTGTATCTAGGCGCAGGTATGGTTAACTTGCTTTATTCTGAATATCCATTTGTTAGATAAAGCTCTCTTACCTTTCGGCAATTTCACTAACTCATATGTGCCATTCTCATGGAGTGACTTCATCCATCTTCCATCGCTTCGATTCACTGATCTTTGTGAGTATCTTGCATGGCTTCATCATAATTCTCAGGTTCTCCCATGTCAGTCAAAAGTACATACTCATCAGGAGGATAGCGCATGGATTTTTGCTTCTCCCTTATAGATCTTCTAAGAGAGGTTTTAGGAGCATTCCAAGTAGTTACCTGTGCAGGAATCGGTTGCTGATCAACCACAACTTCATCAACTGGAGCATCCATAACATGTACACCATGATGATCATTTTGATCTTGATCACTATCTCCATCATTGTCTTGGGTTCCTTCATGCGCAATAGGTACCTTAGCAATTGAAACTGGATCAATATCAACTAAGCTCTCATTATTCTGAGAATCTATCTTCTCAGCTTTGTCAATATCATCAATAGTTTGGTCTTCAAAGAATATTGCATCATGACTTCTAATAAGTTTATTGTCAACTGGATCATAAAAATGATACCCAAACTCATCTTGACCATAACCGATAAAGATGCACTGCTTAGTTTTGACATCCAGTTTCGTTCTCTCATCTTTAGGAACATGCACACAAGCTTTACACCCAAAAACTCTCAGGTGATCATAAGAAACATTTTTTGCAAACCAAACTCTGTCCGGGACATCACCATCCAAAGCAACAGCAGGAGACAAATTGATAACATAGGCAACAGTGTTAAGTGCTTCCGCCCAAAATGTTTTTGGAAGTTTAGCCTCTGAAAGCAGGCATCTAACTCTTTCAACTAGAGTTCTGTGACGACCCGACCCGTCGTCTCATGTATTACAACCCCGTTTTCCCCATTTATTGCTTCTTCATGTTTCATTATTGGCATCGGGTGAGTTAGAGTTGAATTGGATTGGTTTGGATAGGAAATGAGACATTTAGTCTCTTTAAGGAAGGCTTATATTGGAAAAGTCAACCGGATGTTGACTAACGAGTTAGAGGGCTCGATGTGATTTTCGGTGATTCGATTAGCTTCGGGGGATGATTTGCGACTTAGGAGTGTGATCGGAAGTGATTTTGGAGTTCCGGTGTAGAATTAGGCTTGAATTGGCGAAGTTAGTATTTTGGCGAATTCCGGTTGGTAGGTGAGATTTTGATCCAGGGCTCGGAATGGAATTCCGAGAGTTTCACTAGCTTCGTTAGGCGATTTTGGATATGCGTGCAAAATTTCAGGTGATTCGGAGGTGATTTTGTTGGGTTTTTTATTGAATGTGAGTTTCGGAAGAATTTGAAGAACTTAGGCTTGAAACTGATGAAAAATGAGGATTTTTGTGTTGTTGGATGTGTTTTTAAGATTGGAACAAGTTTGAATAGGGTATTGGATCATGTCTGCGCTTTTGGTTGAGGTCTCGGGGGCCTCGGGGTGAGTTCGGGTGGTTAAACGGAAGGTTTTTGGAGTTTAATTGCAGGTTCAAGTTGCTGGAATCTGTTGGTTTCGCACCTGCAGTTGTGGGGCCGCAGGTGCGGTCTCGCTGAAGCGGTTTGAGGAGCGCGAAAGCGGAAAACTTGGCCTTGCCAGGTTCCGCAGAGGCGGGATTAGGATCGCTTAAGCGGTCCCGCAGATGCGATTGGGGAGCGCAGAAGCGGAGAGTGGCCTTAAGTGAAAAGTCCTCAAAAGCGGATGTTGACCGCATAAGCGGAAGTCGCAAAAGCGGTATTTGGTCTACAGAAGCGGAAATAACTGGTAGTTAAGTGAGATTTATCTTCTTCGCGAATTTTGAAAGGGTAACATTTTGGACTCCGAACCTTGAGAACTTTGAGGCGATTTTGTAGAGGGGTTCGAGGGCTTTAATCAGGTATGGATTCTTAGACTTAGAGTTTGATTTTATGGTGTATAAACATGGATTTAGACTGAATAATCAAGGAATCAAAGGGCAAAAATGGTGGTTTAGGGCTTGAACTTAAGAGAGTCTAAAATGGGGATTTGAGGGGCCAAATGGACTCCGATTTTTATAAATTCAATATGCATGGACTCGTGGCGAGACGAGGAATCCGGTGATGTGAATTTTGTAATTTTTTGAGAAGTGGGCCCGGGGCTCGGGTTTTGCCAACTTCATGATTTTTGGTGTTTTTCGAGTCCTTTCAATTGGGTTATGTTTCTTTGGCCTATAGTAATGTATTCCTTGTGGTTTTGACCAGATTCGGCACGCGAGGAGGTTGACTCGAGAGGAAAAGGCATAGCGAGCTAGACTTGTGGCCGGCTTGAGGTGAGTAATAGATGTAGATGATGACCTGAGGGTTTGAAACCCCGATATATCGCATTGTGACGCTATATTGAGGCGAGACACGTACTCTATGACGAGTGCGGGGTCGTTTGTGATTGGGGACTGTGGCTTAGTCCGTCCCGAGTGATGTTCATACTGTGTTCTTGACTAGAGATTGATTGTTAATCATCCTACTTGGATTTTATGGATATATTTGGCTTTGTGCCAATTATTTGAATCCTTCAGGGATTATTATCACTGTTTCCATGATACTTAGCATGTTAAATGATTTCAGTCCTGAGTTAAACATTGTTTTGAAATGTTCAGTCATATTTCTATGTTTTAAAAACTTAAACTACATTTTTTACGACATTTGGAGCTGAGAGCTATTACTTAATATTGCCCGAGTGGCTTACTTGCATATTCTGGACTGAGCATGGATCGGGCTGCACGCCGCAGCAATGTTATGTCGATATTGCGCTTGGGTTGTAGGAGCCCCTCCGGAGTCTGAACCCCCACAGTGAGCGCGGGTACCCAAATGGATCGGGCTGCGCGTCGCAGCGGTCATATGCATTGCATTGCATTCATGCATTGGTATTTATTTGCTTTACCTGTCATTTGATTTGCTGTTATCTCACCGTTAAATGTGATGGCTTGCCAATTATAGCTTTACATTGTAATATTTCGTGTTTCTTATCTTCAGCCATTATCTATGCTTATTAGTCACTGAGTTGGAGTACTCACTCTACTCCCTGCACCATGTGTGCAGATACAGGTGTTCCGGAGGCTTAGTAGAGTTGTTGCTGCTCTCCAGATTATCACAGGAGTTGTCGAGGTAGCTGCCTGGCGTCCGCAGGACCCGACTTCTCCCCTTATCCCTTTTCTTTCCCGCATCCTAGACTTTCATATGTTTAGATTTTGCTACTCAGTTGAATTTAGAGGCTCTAGACTCGTGACCCCAGATCTGTTGGGAGTGGTATTGGCATTTGTTATGGTTTTTCCGCACTATTTCTGTCTATTACTACGGGTTGGAATTATGTTATCTGATAATTTAACTCTATTAATTGGTAATGGTTTTGGATTTGGGATGTTTAAATGGTTGGGCTTGCCTAGCATTGTGTTGGGCGCCATCACGACCGGGATTGGGGTCGTGACAAGTTCTATTCATCCTCTCTGCCAAACCATTCAATTGAGGCGTCTTTGGCGGAGTTTTCTGATGATGAATTCCTTGTTCCTTGCAAAAGTTATCAAAGGGACCACAATATTCACCACCATTGTCAGTGAGAATGCATTTTAATTTCTTCCCCGTCTGTCTCTCAGCTAAGGCCTGAAATTCCTTAAACACGCCAAACGCTTGATCTTTAGATTTCAAAGGATACACCCAGAGCTTACGAGAATTATGATCAATGAAGGTCACAAAGTAAAGTGCACCACCTTTTGACTTTACTTTAAAAAGACCACACAAATCAGAGTGTACTAACTCCAATAAATCGGGCTTTCTTGAGGGAGGATGGTTATGAAAGGAAACCCTTTTCTGTTTGCCAGCTAAACAATGGATACACCTTTTCAGCTTTGCTTGTTTCAATCCAGAAAGTAAACTTTTCTTAGCCAAACACGTAATCCCCCTATCACTCATATGACTCAATCTTCTGTGCCACAATTCTGATAAAGTGCCACTTTCCACCAGATTTATGGAGTCATTAAGAATAGAGCCCTCTGTCACATATAAATGACCAGACATGACTCCTTGAGCCACTACTAACAAGCCCTTGGTGAGCTTCCATTGGCCATTAAAGAGGGCATTATGGTAACCTTCATCGTCTAATTTTTCTGCGGAGATCAAATTGAAAGGAAAGTCTGGAGCATACTTGACATCTTGAAGAACTAATGTTGAACTATTATTAGTTTTCAAATAAACTGTGCCAACACCAAACACCTTAACTTCACTGGCATTGCCCTTCTTTAACACTCCAGAATCAACAGGAGTATAAGATGAGAAAAAATCTTTTCTTGGTGTGACATGTGAGGTAGCCCCAGAATCTACTATCCAGCTCGTCTCATGGGATACCAAATTGATGACGTTTTCATCATAAGCAAAAAGAAGGTCATCTCGAACAATAGCAGCAACATTGTTCTCGTTATTTTCAACTTTCTTTCCTTCTCTAATGTCTTGCAACAACTTGCGGCAAAATCCTTTGATATGTCCTTTCTTGCCAAAATGGTTGCATGTAATATTATGGTATTTGCACCTTGACTTACTTCTACTTTTACCTCTATTCCTTGAGCCTCTTGTTCTATCTCTCCCTCGGTCTTCTGTAACCAAGATATCTGCTTGTGAGGACGAACCCTAAGATTTTCTCCTTACTTCCTCGTTCAATACACCACTCTTGGCATATTCCATGGTCACCTTACCTCCAGGAGCTGAATTTGTCAAAGAAACACAAAGAGTTTCCCAAGAGTCTGGTAAAGTATTAAGAAGCCAAAGTCCTTGTATCTCATCATCAAAATTAACTCCCATTCCAGACAGCTGATCAAGGACGCCCTGAAAATTATTTATGTGATCAAGGATAAGGCTGCCTTCCTTGTATTTAAAGGTCATCAATTTCTTTAGCAGGAACAACTTGTTGTTCCCGATTTTTTAAGCATAAAGAGTCTCCAGCTTTTTCCACAATGATCTCGCATGTATCTCGTTCACAATATGGTTGCGAACATTATCTTCAACCCATTGTCGTATATATCCACATACTTGTTGGTGCTTGAAATCCCAATCTTCATCAGATATACTCTCGGGTTTATGAGCTGAAAAAACGGGTAGATGCATCTTCTTCACGAACAACAAATCTTTCATCTTGCTTCTCCAAACATTATAATTTCTCCCATTTAAACATACCATCTTGCTCATATTCGCCTCCATTCCGTAACAACCCGGATAAATAACCAAGGCTCTGATACCACTGTTATGTCGAGAAAGAGGCAAACCCGAAAATAAAGAAAGTAAGAACACCAAATTTTAACGTGGAAAACCCTTCAAATTGAAGGTAAAAACCACGGGATCACAAAGATCCAAAAAGCTCCATTATAACAATAAGAGGGTTACAAAAGTTCTTCAAATTGGCTAGACAACAAGTGCCAAACACGGAGCAACAATAGTAACAAGAGCAACAACTAATCAATTGAAGAAAGAGTATAATCCACAAAATGAAGCTGTTGTTCGAGGCTCGAAATCAGATGCTACGAGCCTCTAAATCCGATCTCCACCATTCAAATCTAAGACCAAGATGCTACGAACACTCAGTAAAAATTTCAGCTCGATCCAACGGTTAACGAATCGAAAAACGTGATTTGAAGTTAGCTGGTCGGAATAAAAATCTGCAGCAAAACAAATACTTTTCTTCTCTCTTCTCAAAATAGGAACAAAAACCGAATCCAGTTCCGAATAAGAATGGAAACCAAAAGAGAATAGGATTAGGCCATTGGGCCTTTGGCTGGACAACATGGGCATGTGCCCAACACTTTTTTCCAAATTAGTTGCCTTGGAGTAAAGAGCCTAGGAGTGTTTGTTGTATTTCCAATGAACAAATTAAGGTTAATATGGTTATTTTTATTGTTAATTAATGCTAAAAGCTGAATTCCTTAATATGTATGAAAACGACCAAAAAATCAATTAAAGTGGATCGGAGTGAGTAGTATGTTTCCTTCTCGGTTGAGCAGTGCGGAAAAAGCACCGGAAGGGGAAGTATCAGCTCTTCCTTTACTCCTTGTACGCATTTCAGAAGCCTCCACTCGAAATCATGCTAAGACCTAACAATTATGGTAAGCTAAAAGATTTATGTATTGCCAGTGTAAGAATATTTACACAATATAATCAGTTCACTTATAAGGTGTGAATTTAATGACAAACATTAACTTATAACCTGATAAAACTGGTAACTAAGCAATAATCACGGGTTCACGGGTTAAACTACACAGATAGCGTAAAAAAATTCTTTGCATTAATATTACCAGTGTATATATACGTAAAATTCTAAGCAAAATGTGTGTCATGTGACATGCTGCTCTGCGTACATGAGCTGATATGGCTATCAGAGGCTTCTTCTTTTGCTACTCTTCTCTTCTTCGATTATCTGTTTACGAGCAGCACAAACGCTAGCTCAAGTTCTTAGAAACATAAAGCAAATGCAGAAATGACATTAATCTTAATACCTTTTTGGTCATGTATTGCAAGATCTCAAGAATCTCAGAAAATTCAGGTCTTAAGCACGGATCTTGCTGCCAGCACCTCTCGAGTAATTCCACCAACATCGGATGAGTGTGCGTGGGAAGTGTCGGCCTCAAACCCTAAAGTTGATGTCAGAAAATTCAGCAAAACCTCAACTTTCTCAAGTTGAATCTTTAAAAAATTCAAGAGGACGAGATATGTTTATTGATTGAGAAATACCTTCTGGACCACAGCCACTGCAGCTTGTAATGGGGTCAAGTACTCGTAAGGAAGCTGATATATATATCAATATCAACAAAAACGATTATTGACACTGAGAAATTTTAAAGCCAAGAAAATGCTCATGAGGAAGCAGCATACATAAAAAGTTTAAGCAAGATGTGAATAGGAAATTGAAGGACACATGAAACTTTATGAAAAAGCTTTATTCAACAAATACTTTATGATTTACAGGGAAGATTCCTTATATTTTAATGTTCTCCCATCCTTTCTCTTCCCTATGTTCTTATAATTAATGAAATAATGGAAGAATCAATGGGAGAAAGCATTACCTTTCCTGTTAGCAGTTCCCACAGAACAATCCCAAAGCTGAAAACATCAGCTTTTCGATCATATGGTCTATGTCCAATAACCTTTGAAATATCAAATAAAATAAAAATCAGGAGGAGTGAACTGATTTAGACTGATGTTATGTTTGGAAAACAAGATGAGCATCATTTCTCTGCACTCATTTTAAAAGCAATTTGGGTTGATCATGGATGCAATTTCAACTACATCTGTTTTTCTTATGACCATTTCTTGATCGGACTGGGACTGCGTTTTACTAGGGACATCAATCAGCTAAGCTCACAACACATGAACAAGCAGAACAAAGATTGATATTGACGAAGACAGAAAGAGAGGGAGGGTGAACCTCTGGAGCCATCCAACGATATGTTCCTGTTTCTGCAGTCATGACACCAGACTGAACTTGCACTCGAGCAACACCAAAATCAGCAACCTTCACGAGCTGTCAAGAACAAGCTGTAAGCACTTTGTTAAACAGATAAGGAAATCAACTTCATTCTTTACTTGATTTTCATCCATCAAGAGATTGGCAGTCTTCAGGTCTCTGTGGATTATGTTATTTTGGTGCAGGTAGCTCATCCCCTTTGAAACATCAATTGCAACCTTGAGTACCGATGGAAGCTTGAAAAAACCTTTCGTTTTATGCAGAAAATCGTACAGACTTCCACCTGACATGAATTCTGCATAGAAGAGGTTATTTAAGATAAATGAAAGGAGGGTTTTCCAGTAAAAAGGTAAAACTAAACTAGACAATCAGTGTACGCTTGAACTAAAAAGCTTCTAATGTGTCACATTAATCTTTAGGATTACCTGTCATGATACATAGGAGTGGAGGTTTTGTACACGCACCAATAAATTGAACGACATTCTTATGGCGAACTTTCCTGTAAGTACCAGAAAGAGTTCAGGTGTATAGTCTTCACATGAAATGTACAATATCCTTTTTTAGAGTATTGAGGTATTTTACTTTCCAGAATGAGTTTTACTCCGGTAGTTATCTTAAACACACACATATAGAGGGTAGCAAGAAGTTGAAAGTAAAATCGCCGTTATATATCAAACAGGACTGAATATTGTTGTTGAATGCAAGCATATATAGTCACCTTAATATATAAACTTCTTGGGCAAAATCTTTTTGCACTAATTCATTTAGGCACTCAGCCTTGAGAACCTTAATGGCAACTTCTTGATTTTGGAATGAACCCTTATACCTGCCAATAAGATAAATTATCAGGCCATATTCAGTAAATAATGGATTATTGTTTCAAAATGTCATTTTACTGACAAATCACCAGTTGAGCCAGTTGCAATTTTGTATTCATATTTCAGCAGTGCAGCGTCAATTTCCCAGGCTTCACTCCCATTGCTTGGTATATCCACATAGTTCGCGGTGAAGTTGATTCCAACTTTTACCATCTCCTTTTTAGGGGACAAAAGGACTTGATTTAGCGCAGACTGCAAAAGGTCTTGATTTAAGCCAGACTGTTTCTGCATTGCACTTTAAAACTTAAGATAGAGACAGATTAGAGATGAAAACAACATTACTAAGCCGAATCTATGAGTTTTACCTCCATATTTGAAATTTCTTTCAACAGGACACTTCTTAGTTGGTCGGTTTCCTAACAATTAGGAAAGAGACTAAATGTCAACAAATGTATAAAGATGATGGAGAGTGAAGTTTCATTCTCTAGCAACCAAAACAGTATTTGCAACTATCAAACACAGTTTTTGCTCAGTGTAGAGAAAACATTTATCACAACAACTGCAACCAATTGGTTGAGGGAACAGTAAATGAATCCAAATACAAAAAAATTGATAGTCAATAGCCTAGAAGATACTTCTTTACAGCCTTTAGGATATTCTTCAACGTAATATATGCATTGTCATCGAGAAAGGTGAAATACAGGAATAGCAATCAATTACTTGCAGGAATGTTAATGAATGTTTAGATTAGCTCAGGAGACCAGATAAAAGGAAGGCACATAAGCGCAGAACTAGCGAAGATGTGGTTCACTGTCATAAAAGGATGCGATTTCAAGCATAAAACTATCATTAAAACAAAGTATATCTAAACTTGATTCTTACGAGAGTACCTCATTTCCCCAACTATCAACCACAAAGACATCCAAGGAGTAACCATCTTTTGTGGAGAAAGCATGAGCTTCTTGAATGTTCAGCCCAATCTCCGAAAATAAGGAAGTCAACTGAAGTTAAAAGTGCATTAACCTTAATCATATATCATGAAAACAACTTAATGGAGAAACATTTAGATGACAGAAGTCTGAATAATATGTCCCATATACAGCACAAGTGACTATAGTGTACCAAGCCTATCGAGAGGTGTGCTCAGATAAACATTAATTTTTCTCTATGATAAATGTCACATTCTCCTTTAGCTACTCCATCCATTGTAGAGAACTAGGCAACGTGAATACGGTTTGAAAAAAGTCGAGATGTGCTCATTATGCAACTTTAGTGAAGAACAGGCAAATGCCACTCAATCCTAAAGTATCTTAAATTAAGATTTGATTGTGAACTACTTGGTGTTTGGAGGTTAGCCTCAGAAACAGAAGATACTATCAGATTTCTGGTCTGGCTACTGAAAATGCTTACCCGAGTGAGGAGCTTGGGCTTGTCAAGTGTTGAAATTGTTATTTCATAGGAAGACCTGCAAAAAAAAAAAAAAAAAAAAGTAAGTCATAATAGTTCCCTGATTATGACAGAATCATAGACTTGCAACATTTCAGAACACTGAAAAAGTCCTCATGGACGAAACGACAATGGAGAAAAGGAAAGCTGAATATGGAGAAATCTATCAGAATATTACCGAAATAACAGTGAATTTCCACTCACAGCACTATTTCCATCTTGAACATATAACTTATTGGCTTCTTCTAATGCAAGCTCTGTACTTGGTGACAAACCAAAGGCAGGTGGAGGATGCATACTGTAATTTGATAAACAAAAGCAAAAAAAATGAATACAGAAACAGCCTATTTAAGCAGCTTTCATCACTACTCTGAGCATAGGAAGGAGAGTTCAGATATATTTATATTTATCTCATCATGCCTCTACCTGCCGTGGTGTTCAGTACCTTGTGCACCTCCCTTTTCTGAGAAGGTTGAATGAACTGAATCCCCTGGATTTCCATCGGATATTCGATGAATCTGGATTGAGCAAAAGTCAGATGAATAAGTTCTTATTCAATTTTCTTCAGGCATGCTAATCAGAAAATGTAGACTTAAAAGATATAGTAAAGAGAAATTGTAAAGGAAATAGGCGTATATCTTACTGAATAAAGTATACTAGTACTATACTTAACAAAGACTTAATAGAGAGAAAATTCAAGATTTTGACACACTCCTGATAAGGAATCAACTCGCATTACAGAAGGGATCAGGCCATTTGTCCAGGATGTTATCAAGCTAGAGCAGAGGACTTCTTCATGACTGGAAAACAAACATCACAGAAAGCTATTGCTGTAAACAGGTTTTCAACTTTAAAAGCAATTAGCTACAAATGTTTGATAATCATCATTAATCCAAGTGACCATTCCATCAAATATCCCTGTCCACAATTTAATTCAAATAAATTTTTAGATGAGATGGTCATACACAAAATAAATTTTTAGATGAGATGCTCACACACATAACACTAGAGCAAAAAAAGAATTCTTACGTGATTGGCCCAAGAAAAAAAGATAGGCCCGCATGTGAGGGGCACGTTAAAGGGGCATGTTAAAGACTAATTCAGCAAGTTTTTAGATGAGATGGTCACCCACTCCAATACTATTAACCCATCACACATGTATATAGGCATAAATTGGTCAATGAAGTGCAAAATTGGACAATATTATTACCTGCACTAGGCGGACTTCAACTGCTGGCCTGGTGTTCTGATAATGTGCCATTTTCAACAAGTTCTTGTGCATCACAACATCTTGTGCTCTCTCATTATTCACATCCAATGCATACCTACATTGAAGACGAAGATATTAACGATACTGCTAACAGAAAAGTCAACTCGAACATCAGATTAAGTGGAAAAACAACAAGTAACTTTCATATTAAGTCTAATGCGATAACCTGGAAAATAGAATAATAGCAACAACTATAATTAGTTAAATTGCGCATATATAACTTAAATTCAATCAAGGGTGGAATAACAGAGTTACCGAAGAGGAAGCTTAGTAAAATGAGCCCACAACTCGTCCTCAAAATCAGGCTGATTCGCTTCTTCATCATTCGACTCTCTTAATCGTCGAAGCACCTCTTGAAATATTTCAACTTTTTCTCTTCTCTTTCGAGTAATACGACTCTGTGAAGACTCTGGCAATCCTCTGCTACTGAAACTTACAGCATCTTCCATCATCAAGAAAGAGAATCAGATTAAGGAATATACAAAAATGAACGTGAATATACTCTCTGATTCAGATTTTAATTCCAAACCATGTAAGGAAAAAAAGGAAAGATAGATAGAAGAACAACTAAAAGAACAAAAAATGTAGTAGTTGACGTTGTATACGTATCTTCTTTATGACAGCTTACATCACGACCACAAGAAAAGATTTTTAAAAACAAAAAAAGCAAACAAAAGCAAGTAAGAACACAGTTTCGCGCTGATGGGGTCACATCTTTTTACGTATATAATATGGTTGTATCTATCAAAGGACGTGGATTCAAACAAGGTTTGTAAACTTTGCTTATATGTTATATCACCGAACTGTCTTGTTGGTCTTTCTTATTCTGAAGTAAGCTTTGTTTAAGGATATATCGATTTCATGCATATCTTATTGGATAAAAAAAAACGCAAATTGTCTGTTGTCTCATTTTCCACTCAAGAGATTCATTATGATGACACCATCAACAACCTTTTTGAAAAAATCATACATCTTTATTCATATCGGGTATAATTAATAATAGGATTGTTTACCTCATTGCTTGAATCACCATATAGCACACTATTGGTTGGAAAAATAAAGAAGGTATGGAAGTTAAAAAGAAACTGTTTTTTTTTTTAAAAAAAAAAAGATGTTAAAAGTATTGATTGAAATTTTCTATCATAAATAGTCAACTTAAGACATAAATATTCAAATTCAAAAACCTAACTATCTCAACTAACTTATTTAATTAAATTTATAATAAATAAACTCCTCATACGACTAAATTACTTATTATTCTAGTATATCAAATATTCAACAGAAACATATATATCTAAGGAGTGGCCGATGCACCTAATAAGTTGCATATTTATTGAACTCTATATTTTTGATGTGAAGTATAAATATATCATGAAAATTCATTAAAATTTCAACAAAAATTATATTTAAACTTGTAATTCTAAAAGTATAAGATATTGTTCAGTACTACAAACTTTAAAGATCGAATCCAAATGGTCTAAGTATTGATTTATCTCAGTATCTAAGAGCTTGGATCAGGCGGATATATGATTTTGAATTTTATGGGTTCAATATTTTAGGTTTTTACCATTGAACCCATTATATTTTTAAAGTTATGCGTTCATATCTACTATTTTTTTACAAATTTAATAAAATTTTACGTATAAATTATACTGCATGCCGAAAATTAGGTATCCGTCACTTTAATACTACATCCGTCCTGCTTGTAGGTAGGGATACATATGGATTTCCCTGCATCCGCTATGAAGGGCTTCGTTCTAGAAGGCTGAAAAAGATTATTCGTTTTTTGCTGCCGTCACTCAACCTTTTCTTGGTCTCTCTTTCTCCAAAGTTAGTGGTACTACACTTACTTGTTCCCCATTTGCCATTTTCTTTTCTTATCGTTTATTTATATGTCACTACCGATATTATATTTACTCAGTTTCAATTTTATGTGACGACATTGAATGTACAGTTTAAGAAAGAAAATAGCTAGAAAGACATTTGGAAATTTCTTATCATAAATGTATGGGTCAAAATTAGATCAGAGAAATTCGGCACGCGAAGACATAAGGACGAGGTCGGATAGGCCAAGGTCGGACTGTCATCAATAAGACCGAGGTCGGACAAGCCGAGGTCGGACCGTCATCAATAAGGCCGAGGTCGGACAAGCCGAGGTCGGACCGTCATCGGACAGGCCGAGGTCGGACAAGCTGAGGTCGGGCAGTGATGAAACAACCAGTCTGCTTTGAACTCCTCAAAAGGAATATTCTACTGAATATTCCCTCTAATTGTACCTTTTCTTTTAGGGTTTTTCTAGGAAAACCCCTTATAAATTGGAAGAGAGGACTTCCCAAATCGGGGCTCTCTCTCTCTCTCCCCCTGCCTCTCTCTAGAAAATATGTAAACACATCTGGAGAATGGGTAATCTTATACCTTCATCGGATCCGAAAAGGGTCCTAAGGTTCTTGCATTTGTCTATCATTTATCTTTATCAAAGGAAAGAAGATCCGTCTCACTCAAATCGGGTGAATCTTTTCCTTCATTTACATTTTATCGCCACTTAATGTTACTTAATGCATCTTTCTTTATGCTATTGAATCTGGCCATAATCACGGCCAATATTTATACTCGACTATGTTTTTCTATTCATATTACTCATCTCGGATCTAGAGTTAATTATCTTTAACTAGGATTTACCCCTTCATCCGTGATTGTTTTGCTTAAAAGAAGAATCAAAAATCTTTTGAGTCAAACAATTTGGCGCCGTCTGTGAGGATTTTCTAATTAAAATTTTAGTTTCCTCTAGATCTAGAATTCAATTTTAGTTCCATGTTCTGTTCATAAGTATGATTTACCACGTATCTTGGTTCATACTAGTTACGTGGTGAATCTTCATTCATACTAGTTACGTTCTGTTCACAATAAATTAAGGCAAGTAAAAACAAACTTGGAGTAACAGAACGTCTGCAATTGCTGAATCACCCCCCTTGACCTTTTAAGTGGATGGGTCGTCGAGACCATAAAACTCGCTACCTGAATTTTGTTACAACGTACAAAACTTGTCATCCACAGACGTACTTGTCACCTTCTATTATGGCTTTGTTCGTAGGATTGACGCGCTGCTTTACTCACTTTCTGGAACAGCAAATACTGTTCTAAATTCAAAAATATACTAACTGAAGTTAGTTGCATACTTTAGTTAATCACAACAAAATTAACCGCTTCCAAAACAAACCCACGTAGAAATTAGAACCAACAAACAGAACAACAACTGTCCCTTTCTCTTTCCCTTGTTTCTACTTAAACAACTTCAGTTGTATTATATAAAAACTCCAGCTCCTTATTCATTATGAGACAAAAAATCACCAATGTAATTAAATTCTTAATGACATATATTGTTGTAACAAAAGCACGAAAGAAGAGTTTCTTTTTGGCTCTTTGTGTAACAGGCACCGAAGACGAGACTAGAGGAATTTGATGAAAATCAAACCTCATATTTAAATGAATAGAAGATTCAAGTAATAAAGGTCAAAAATGCAAGCACCGTCGAGGACGGACGTGAGGATCTGGGACGAAGATAAAGTAATGAGAACAACAGCAGGTGGGACAATATTGAGGTTTCCAATCACAGCTAACTTCCTGCTCAAATACTTCACCATTTGGATCAATCACCATGACCGTCTCAGGCAGAGGTCTTGTGACATCCATTTCAATCAACAAACGAGCATAGGAAATTCTCTCTATTCTAGAAGTACAACCATCAGCAAATAGTGGTGTTCCCAGCCCACTAACGATTATTCTCAATGACTTTATGCTCCAGCAATTTAAGGACGCCTCTGTGCTCCACCTTGTCCGCTTTGCTGATTATCCACTTCCGTGATCCCCTGTTCAGTTGGTATTGGTCACAATCAGATTTGGGGGAGTAACCATCACCCCCAGTATGAGAGTAGTTGTGAAGAGAAGAAAAGATATTTCCGGCATCGGAGAATATATAGGTCGTTGGAAAAGATCAAAACTTTCACCGGAGTTCACTGCTCAAAACTTTCACCGTAGACATAAAACTTTACGAAAGCGGACAGCCACGCCAAATTGGAAGCGGCCACTGAAAGCATAACTGGAGAAGGGAACGTGATCAAACTGAGGAAATGCATCATATTCTCCAATGCAAGCAAAAGTAAGCAAACTGGGACTCCCCCAAGAAAATGCATCATATCCTCCAACGCAAGCAAAATTAAGCAAACTGGGACTCCCCCAGGAAATGCATCATATTCTCCAATGCAAGCAAAATTAAGCAAATTGGGACTCCCCCAGGGAACACCCTTTAAGGCCAAGGGCCTTCGCCACAGAAGAAGAAGAGTTCGACCTTGATCGAACGACGACGGATTAACATTTCGATAAGTTCAAAATAACACCCTTTAAGGCCAAGGGCCTTCGCCAAAAAGAAGAGTTCGACCTCGATCGAACGACGACGGGTTAGCATTTCGATAAGTCAAAATAACACCCTTTAAGGCCAAGGTCCTTCGCCAAAGAAGAAGAAGAGTTCGACCTAGATCCAACGACGACGGGTTAACAATTCGATAAGTTCGAAATAACACCCTTTAAGGCCAAGGGCCTTCGCCAAAGAAGAAGAGTTCGACCTTGATCGAACAACGACGGGTTAACATTTTGATAAGTTCGAAATAACACCCTTTAAGGCCAAGGGCCTTCGCCAAAGAAGAAGAGTTCGACCTTGATCGAACGACGACGGGTTAACATTTCGATAAGTTCGAAATAACACCCTTTAAGGCCAAGTGCCTTCGCCAAAGAAGAAGAAGAGTTCGACCTTGATCGAACGACGACGGGTTAACATTTCGATAAGTTCGAAATAACACTCTTTAAGGCCAAGGGCCTTCGCCGAAAATAGAAGAATTTGACCTCACTCGAATTACAACGAGTTAACATTTCGGCCTTAGCTCGAAATAACACCCCTACGGCCAAGGGCCATTGCTAAAAAAAAGAATTCATGCTCGAATCACAATTGGTTAACATTCCGGCCTTTGCCCGAAATAACACCCCTACAGCCAAAGGCCATCGCCAAAAGGAATAATTCGACTTCACTCAAATTTAACTCTCATTCGACTAGCTCGAATTTGATTCACAACTAGGCCTCGTTCGAATTGAATAGGGCAGCGTGAAAATGAAACGATAATAAACTGCTAGCATCCGAATTGTATTAGGAATACATGAAAATGAGAGTGAGACAAGTTCTGGTCTCACCTACAATTTGAGTCCATGACCCAACGCACCTATATAATTTTAGTGGTCACACTATTCTCGACAACATTCCTCCTGATAGCAACGACTTTTACCCATCAAATTTAATACCCTCTTTCTACGCTGCTCTTGAGTTTCGACAAACCAGTGGCAAATCTTGTTAAGAATTTGTCTGCAGCAGATAAAGTCAAGAGAGTTGTTGTCATTCACGACATTCTCATGTCTTGAGTAGTTCAAGGTGTTATTGCCATACCAAATACTGAAATGTACTTTTTTCATGCTGTTTCTGCTCTGGACGTATGTTCTAGAATCTTGGAAGCAAAACTAAATACTGATCCAGTCACTCAGCCAACTGATGTTGCAGAAATATTGCAAGAACTTGCATCCATGAAACCTGGATCAGATTCACCACCGCCATTAATGGTGAAATACGTGGAGAAACAAATAAGTTGAGAAGTTAATTATAGTGGCCTAAATATTTTCAGTACTTGTAAACCCATTGATGGTATATATCTTGATTTGATGCAACAAGCTTTCAAATCATATGATAAGCATTGGAAAACTTGGGGTCTTGGTCTTTTTATGAACCCTTTAGAAATGGATCAGAATATTCAGGCAACTCATCATAAGGCGTCGTCTTCATCCTAGGAGGGCTCATAAGCATTGCCTTTGCCGTGTCAACCTCCCTATCCGGATTTCTCGAACTACGATTAACGAAGTTCGCTCACCGAGCTCGACCAAGAGACGACCTCGATAAGCGGAGGGACTAACTGTATGGGTCAAAATTAGATCAGAGAAATTCGGCACGCGGAGACATAAGGCCGAAGTCGGATAGGCCGAGGTCGGACAGGCCGAGGTCGGACAGGCCGAGGTCGGACAAGCTGAGGTCGGACCGTCATCAATAAGGCCGAGGTCGGACAAGCTGAGGTCGGACCGTCATCAATAAGGCCGAGGTCGGACAAGCCGAGGTCGGGTAGTGATGAAACAACCAGTCTGCTTTCGAATCCTCAAAATGAATATTCTACTGAATATTCCCTCTAATTGTACCTTTTCTTTTAAGATTTTTCTAGGAAAACCCCTTATAAATAGGAAGAGAGGACTTCCCAAATCGGGGCTCTCTCTCTCCCCCTGCCTCTCTCTAGAAAATATGTAAACACATCTGGAGAATCGGTAATCTTATACCTTCATTGGATCCGAAAAGGGTCCTAAGGTTCTTGCATTTGTCTATCATTTATCTTTATCAAAGGAAAGAAGATCCGTCTCACTCAAATCGGGTGAATCTTTTCCTTCATTTACATTTTATCGCCACTTAATGTTACTTAATGCATCTTTCTTTATGCTATTGAATCTGGCCATAATCACGGCCAATATTTATACTCGACTATGTTTTTCTATTCATATTACTCATCTCGGATCTAGAGTTAATTATCTTTAACTAGGATTTACCCCTTCATCCGTGATTGAGTTGCTTAAAAGAAGAATCAAAAATCTTTTGAGTCAAATAATAAACATACTATAATTTGAATAAAAATAAAATTTAGAATGAAATTTTCGCCAAGCCAACCAGGTTTTGCTCAGGGACATATACATGAACTTGCTTGTTGTTGTCGAATAAAAGAAAGTATTTGAAGTGGATATTAATGCATCTATTATCGACTAATTATACATTTGGAAACTTTTTATAAAAACTATTGCGAAAGATCGTGGGTTGCTTAACCTAATCATCGGGGCAACAACAAAAAGAACAATCTGTAGAATTCCCAATTACAACCCCTATATATAGATTCAAAGAGTCTCAAACTTATAAGAGAAAGGTTCCCCAATCCGACGAGGACAATAAGTTTTCCTTTCCCAAATCTACTAGAACAATGGGTTTTCCCAAACTTATAGGGATTATGGGTTTTCTGAAAACACAAGAAAATAATTCAAGCCACATATAATAAATCTTCCCATTGACTTGAATTCTGTTCATTAGCAGGAACAATGTCTCTCTACCTTGCCCTCAGCCCTCGCAAGGGCTCTACTGAGTATTGCACACACCAATCAAGTCTAGCCAACGCCTAAACTTGTTAAGAGACCCAATCTCTTTAATTATAGCACAAATTCGTCGATTTGGTTCTGTACTCGAAATAGCTTCTGGATAGTTATTACACTCAAATGCACGGTCTTAGCAACTGCTAAAGCAACTCCCACAAGATTCATATATCCAAGAAGATTCCCATCAGCTACATTTGCAAACTTTGCGGTCGGTTGATCACTCTCTTCTCTCTGCCTGTTACAATACTATATGGTTGATACTGCACATGTGCATTAATATTATCTTCTTGATCAATATTTTTTACCTCCTCCACTCTCTACTTTAGAACTACTAGGCTGAGCTAGTGGAGATTCAATTTTTAGCTCTATATAGTCACTGACACCACGATCTGTTTCTACTATTGCTTTCTCCCTCGGACTGTCCAGTGAGACAGATTCATTGAATGTCACATCCCTACTAATAATTAATGTTGTCTTTTGATCTGTGCACCACAACCTATAATCTTTCACTCAGTTGCATACCCTAGAAATATGCACTTCTTTGTCATCTGCTCAAATTTTTCATCCCTCACATGAGCATAAGCAAGACAACCAAATATCCTCAAATTTGAATACTCAGCAGACAAACCGGATATACCTCAAAAGGAGTTTTGAACTCAATACCTATGGATGAAGATCTGTTGACCAAATAACAAGTTGTATTGATTGCTTCAGCCCAAAAACCTTTGCTAACACATGAGTGTGAAAGAATGATTCGTGCCCTATCACAAAGCATTGTGTTCATACATTCTGCAACACTATTATGTTGTGGTGTTCGTACACAAGTACAGTATCTCACTATGCCCTCTTTGCTGCAGAAATTAGTGAACTCAGATTCTTTCCGTCAGCCTCTCCACCATCATCTTCCATTTAATAAATTTGAAAAATGCCTCATGTTTTATTTTGAAAAATTACACCCAAATTATTCTTGAGTAATCATTAATCAAAGTCATAAAATACTTGGCATCACTCTTGAAGGGAACTTTGTTTGGATCCCACAAGTTTGAATGTATATAATCTAACTTGTCTCAGGTCTTGTGCTTTTCCTTCTTACTGAATTTTACCTTTGTCTGTTTAATAAACACACAATGCTCACTAAAATTCAAAACTTGATTTTTGTATCCATCCAACAAATTCTGCTTACTCAACAAAGATAATCCCTTGTCACCCATATGATCAAGTCGCAAGTGCCACAACTGAGACTGATTTGGATTACTTTTTCAGAAGCTACAACAGCTTCCTCTTCAAATACACTGGCCTGAAGATGATATAATTTAGAATGTAGTTACCTTCATGAGTACCATGGAGCCTTTAAACACTATAAGTATTCCATTCTCGGAGTGAAACTTATACCCTTGATCATCCAAAGTCGAAAGGAAAATTAAATTTCTTTTTATCCGAGGAACAAGCCAACACTCATTGTTCTGATAATTCTATCGAACATTCTCAATATGATGTGACTAATCCCCTTTACTGGTAATAAATTATAATCTCCCATGTAGACAGTCCCACTCATCCGCTTGTAAGTTGCAAACCTTTTCTTGTGTGGACACATGTGAAAAGTAGCACCAGAATCAAGAACCCATAAATTCTGCCCAATGACTAGAACTCACGGCGCAGACTTCCCCTACATAGTCACTATCATCAGAATTATTACTAGTATCAATAATATTTGCCGAATTATCTATTTTCTACTTCCCTTTTTTCTCTTTCAGCTTAGGAAAATCTCTCTTGTAGTGACCTTGCTCCTCGCAATCATAACAGTTCTGCTTCTTTGCTCTAGACTTCAATCTGGTGGTTGAATTTTTCCTGTTAAAGTTCTTTTGTTGTGTTCTTCCTCTACTCACGAGACCCTCTCCCTCAATTATGATGTCTAGAAAGCTTTTTTTCAACTTTTTAGATTTTAGTGCATTACTAACATCTTCCAGTGAAATATTCTTTTTTTCAAATAGCAGTGTATCGGCAAAAGTATTATCAGACGGTAGTAACGAAGATAACACAATCAAGGTTTGATCCTCACTCTTAGTTTTGATGTCCACGTTCTTCAGATCTATTATAATTAAATAAAACTCATCAAGGTGAGTTTTAACAGGTGTACCTTCGTTCATACGAAAATTGTATAACATCTTTTTTAGGTAGAAGCGGTTTATCAGTAATTTCTTAGAATATAGATCTTCCAACTTCTTCCATACCGTTGCTGCAGAAATTTCTTCAGCAATTTCTCGAATAACACTATCTGTAACCCTCATGAAGATCGCACTCAAAGCCTCTCCCTCAAGTCTGTCTTCTCTTTCTCTTTCATCTCTTCAGGAAGATCCTCATCAATTGCCTTCCATAACCCTTGTAACACCAGGGACAATTTCATCCTAATCTTCCATAGAGTGAAACTAGAACTCCTATCGAATTTCTCTACTTCGTACTTTGACCTAAGCCCGCACCCCATACTCGACAAAGCTCATAAATTCTGACAACCTGTTCGAATACGAGTCCAATCATACAAGTTTCATTCATATTCGACTTCAAATCGATATTTAAATCTTAATTTTTCACTTTAAAAAAGTTTTGCCAAAACCCCCAATTTCCTCACTTAGATTCATCAAACAAATGCTAAAATAAAGAATAGAATTATGAATAATAATCAAATTCGAGTCAAGAACACTTACCCCAATCCAATACGTGAAAATTTGCTGAAAAATCGCACAATCCGAGCTTCCAATCTCAAAATATGATAAAATGATGCAAACCCTCGGAATAGAGTACTTAAAATATCTACCCAGTGATACCCTTCGCGATCGCAAAAGGGCCAACGCGATCACGAAGCACAGACACGACCAGCTCAGTGGCCCCTCTTCGCGAACGCGACAACTGAGACACAAACGCGATGTCCCAGATTTTAAAGCTACGCGAATGCAGGCTACCAATGCAAACACGTTGAACAAATCTCCCGTGCCCAAACTCTTCCTCTGCGCGAACGAATTCTGCCTCACGCGTACGCGTGTAGTAGCTGTAAAATCTTTGCGAACATGATACCTCACACGCAATCGGGTAACACTAACCCCTAGCTCCCCAATACACTCTACGAGAATGCACTTCAACCTTTACGATCGAGAAGAGCATCAGAACACAAGCAATACAACCATATCTCAAACTAGTCCGAAACCACCCCGAAACTCACCCGAGCCCTCGGGACCCCGTCCAATGATACCAACAAGTCCATATATGGAATTCAAACTTATCCAAAAGCTTGAAACATCACAAATTGTATTAAAACCAAGAATCAAAGATCAAGATTATTACTTTTAAACCTCCAAATACCATTTGGAAAATGATATGAATTGGATCATTGACTTGTATATATCTTTTGTCTTCATGTAGAAGTATTTGAGTAAATATCTCTTGGTGCATATCCATTTGTATGCGGAATCGATGCATGTTGAATTGCTTTGACCTGTTTAATTGGAAATTCATGCTTATTACTTCTACTTCAGCTGGGCACCTTTATTATTGATGCTCGTTATTCTACGACTGCTTCTTTGGATACTTCTCTACATTATACATATTATTGAGGTTCACAGGCTATATAAAGTAAGTATCTTTTTGACTTTAAAATCTCGTCACCACTTTATTGAGATTAGTAAAGATACTTACTGAGTCATGGGGTCGGTTGTGCTCATACTATACTTCTGCACCTTGCGTGCAGATTTTGGACCTGAGTTGCTGAGGAGGACGAAGCCTAGCATTAAAGATGTACCGGTATTGCAGATGCAAGCTACCACTTGTTTCATGGTAGTTTAGGACATACATTTCTGTTTATGTAAATTTTAAACAGATGATGTATCTTTTTCAAACCAGAGTTATATTCTTAGTAGTCACTCATGAGCTGTACTACAAGTCCTTAGGATAGTTTTGATTTTTGCAGTCTTACTTAATATTTGTTTATGGTTTCTTATTAGATTTGTATCTTATATTATTTGTCTTACCTAGCAGTTTAAATTTGGTGCCATCACGACTTTGGTGGGATTTTGGGTCGTGACATTAAAATATATTCAATCATTTGATTTGAAGGTGTGGGTTGTTTACTCTCTTGATTTTATTGTGAGGGCACATAGTTTTACGATAGATAGGTAACGTTATTAGACTTCTAATTAGATTGGATATTCAAGTGTTGAGTGCATTGTAACATTGAGTTAGTATGAGGCGAGGATTGTTATGAGCATGTTGATCATATTTTGAATATTTTGACATGTGGCATAAGTATGGAAAATGTATGTTGAATGCATATGCTAAAGCTTAATTGTTATTATCAACCATGGTCCTATGTATAGTTGCTTAGAAAGTGAAATGTCATGAGGTGTCTTATTTTTGGTTGACTCGAGGACGAGCAACATTTAAGTGTGGGATGTTGATGTAAGACTACAATGCTACATGTAACTATATCGTAATTTACCCTGTGTTTACTCGTAGATATTAATGATTCAAACTATGTTTGCGCTTAATTGAGTTATATTCGTGTGTTGGATCGTTTTGTAATGAAGTGGGAAAAATTGGATAAAAGGCATCAAAGACAATAAAGTAGAGTACGAGAGGAATCACGACGCAAGGCCGCAAAAACACTGTACCCTAGAGGGCGCCAGGCGACCACTTGTTGGTGCCTTGCGAGGCTAGGGGCGCCAAGGACCACATGCTTGATGGCTCAAGTAGGGCGGTGGAGGAATGGCCGACACGCCAAGGCTGCTCTCCGAGGCATTCTGACTCCCAGCCAACTTGGAGCTTGGTTATTTCGGCCCTAACTTTATTCTAGCATACTAGTTTTTCGGCGTGCAATGCACGTGTATGCCGAGTCCTATGATACTTGATTTTATATAATAATATCATCATTACTTTTGAAATAAAGCTTTTGTGTATATAAGTACATGACAAAATTAAGTATATATGTGAATGATCAATGTGGAATGATGATTTGTTTATCGAGGAAAAAAATAATTGAATCGTCTAAACTTACGAAGATGAACAATCAACAATTATACTTGTATTTTACAAGTTGCATATATTACATTATATTTCATCTGTATAGAACATAAAATGAACACCTTTCATGAACTTGTGCATAATAACTTAATTTTTTATTTGTAACTACTATCTCTCTTATTCTACTTCGTCTTTTTACAATATATGATTTTATTGTTACTAAAATACAAACTACATCTGAAAAGTACGACAATAAAATAAGTGAGCAAACATGTACGAACATAATTAATAAATGGCAAAATACATAAGTTACCCCCTGAACTATGGACCAAATCTCCGTTACACACCTTTTGCCAACGAAAATCACCTTACACACTCAACCTTTCCAAAGTGTAGTTAAGATGCACCACTTTTGACAGCTGGCGTGCACGTGTTTTACACATAAATAAGGCGAGTGAATACAAAATTTTGAGTCTGAACCATTATCGAAATGCCACATGTGCAGCCTTTTTATTTGTTAAAACTTTTTTGAGTCATTTTTTTTCTATTTTCAATTATTATACCTCCAATTTGACCCCTCTTCCACACAATAATCAGTGGAACTCAACAGAGAATGAAGGTCACTTTTCAGAATCGACGCTGAGTACTTTCTTGGTCGGAGTCAAAATTTGAGCTTTGAGAATCCAAACAATACTCATCAGGCGTCGAAATCAATTCTTTCACCATAATTCGGCACGCTTGGAAACATTCAAATGGGTATTAACTTTCAGAAATGCTTGCAAGCTAAAATCAGTGGAACTGAAATACCGACTTGACTAGATAATTAGTTTTCACCTTTACGTTATCTGTCAAGAAAAATGCCTTTGTAGTACTTTTTGAATTTTTTTTTGCTGTGGGTTTCTTGGTTCTTCATGTTTTTGAATTTGTGCATTTGAGTTGTGAGTTTGCTAAATACGTAGGAACTCGAATGGCTGGAGATGGAAGCTTTAGGTATTGGAAATGCAGAAAAGATCCCGCCAGAACTTCACCGCCAACCGACAACTCAGATCTGCATGGAGTTGTCCGACGGCCAGTAGAGGTGAGAGAGGAGTTGGGCGGCTGTTGGGATGAAATGAGAGAAGAATGGAGGAAACCGTGATTTGGAGGGTTATTCGGTGGGTTTTAATGGAGGAGAAAACTTTAATGAAGAAGATGACAAAAAGTGGATTGGGGAAGAAGAGAGATGGGTTGGGAGAATCCTCTGTTTTTTTTTCTTTTTTTAAGAAAGAATATTAATTAGGGTGGAAATTAAGTGTTTTTTTTTTCTTGAGTTATGACACGTGTCATGATCTTGTTGGTGCGTGAAATTACACATCTTATGACAAATTGGTGAAGAAAAAAGTGGTGTGTCTTAGCTACTCTTTAGAAAGGTTGGGTGTGTAAGGTGATTTTTGTCGACAAAAAGTGTGTAACAGGTATTTGGTCCATAGTTCAGGAGGTAACTTCTGTATTTAGCCTTAACAAATTCATATATAAAGAATTACCAAAGATAGTGTCATCGTATAAATTTTCTGCAAATAATAAATGTGGATCATTGTATAGTAGCTTGTTTGTTGATGTCAAAATGATTGGATATCCTCTAAACATAAGAAAATTCAAAAATTCATATAAAGAATTACCAAATATAGTTTTGTCATTAAATTAATATCTTGTACTTGAAGTAACTATTATTATTTTAGTCATTTAAAATAATTATAATTAGTAAAAAAAAAAAAAGGTATTACCGATTGCATGATCGAGTAATCCAAATAACCTGTTAGAAGAGAACAAACAAACTTACATGGGATACAATATTAAATTTGTAGTAAAATATAAAGTATTAAATAAAATTTAGACAAGTGCACGTACTTATACAAATATAATGTCACATACTTAAATAAATACATTGATATAATTTCGTAACATGTACATTAAAAATTGAATTCACCATAAATACATGTTTATATATTTACATATATACACATACATCTATAAAAATGGGACAATAATAAAGTTACTTAAATAACTTTATATGATAGTTTAATCTTCAGTAAATTTATAGAACAAAGTAAATTAGCCAACGTGGAGAATTATTGGATTTGGCTTATTTTCGTGAATCATGAATCAATAGTGCACTATAGACACGTTATATTGTTTTACTTTGCTTGCATAAACTAAGAATTGAAAAATAGTATTGCTATCATTAAACAAATTATCACAGATTATTAAGCCAACATTCGGGGAGAGTAATTTCAAAATTTTATAAAGTTTCTCCATTATCTTCAAGGAGTATAAAAAGTAGAAATAATTCCATGAAAACCTACGTTGCAAGAAGCTGCCGCATCAAAAGAGGTATGCATCAAAATCATGAACTTTTTTATTCTAAATTTCAGTAGCCTCTCGATTTAGGCTTTCTGTTATTTTCTTACTTTGTATTTTAATTGATATGCGTGCCCAACAATGAAACGTTTGCCTTTAGACTTTAAGGTTGTGAAGAGTCGCTAGCTTCACTAATATGAAGGATCATGTCTTTCAAATAAATTTGGTGTCTTATTTAAAATTTGATGTTTTATTTAAATTCTTGGTATAAGTTGGGTATTTAGGGTAATTTACAAGGGTATTTAAGTAATTCAACTTTTTAGTTAAGAAAATGCTAATAACAAGTTTGGCATCAAATAATCTCTGAATAAGAACACCTTAAGAGGATGAGTCAAAACTTTTAGAGATTATTAGAAAACACAAATAGCAAAGACCATGTAGGATTCTAAACTCATCTCAGTACGCTAAAGCCATAGAATTCTGCATTCAGTTCAAGATTCATTATTCTATTGTGTCCTCGGGGGTAGGGACTACTATGTCTTTGCCTACCCAGTTTGACTCCTCTTTCACCTTCTCGAGGAGACCATCGGTAATGTTACATATATATCTCGAAATTGGTTCACATCGACCCGGTGTCGAGGGTGTATTCTCCACCTTAAAATCGGCAGCAATGGGGCACTTCGTCGGAATGAAGTCCACTAGGGGAGGCTCTGCCGCGTCTTAGTTCTCCATCATCAAGTATTCCGTGAAAAAAAAAGTTATCCAGATGATACATCTCGCAGTTCTTAAGAGGTGTAATTAAGATTAAAATAATGAACTGACTTTAAGTTTCTTAAAAACGTGACATTGGGATTTCCTTAACGCAGATTAGTGTTAAAAGCGTGGTTTTCTTCTCAATTCATTGGCTAACATGAACTTGTATATAAGAATGTGGCTTTTCATTACAAGCCACCGATAACTAATTGTAGAACTCAAACGGTTAGTTGTAAAATTGGAGGGTCACAAACTTTCGAGAAAGACAAAATCCAATTTAACTATTAATATCATTAAAATATTATTATTAAATAATAGTAGTTATTTAGAAGGGAATTTTGGTAATTCAACTTTTAACTTTTTAGGTTCCCACTTTTATATAATATAGATAGATATAGATAGATAGATAAATACCCCTGAAACTTATTTTTTAGAGGGTGAGACATTATTGTAGAAAAAAAAGACGGCGGGAATGCTTGCAAGCAACGGAGCACAAAAGTTCTTCTTCCAATTCTTTCTCATGTGTAGATTTATGCTTTCAATTATGAATATGGTTGTTAGCATGACTATGACTAGCTAAGTTTTTTATATAAAGTTTGATTGAACCTTTTTAAGGATAAACTTCTGTGATATTAGAATATAATTTTGCCAATGAATTTACCTGTGTGTTCAACGACATGCTTAACTTAGTTAATTGAATGTCCATCAATTAGCGGTGTCTATCTAATGTGTACTATTATAACGACCCGGCCAATTATTTTGAGAATTAGAGCCCCGATCCCCTATTAACTTCTTCCCCCGCATCTTTTTCTGCTGTTGTGACTTGTTGGGAGGGTATGTTTTGAGTTTCGGAGTATTTTGGGACACTTAGTCCCTAAATGGGAGCTTAAGTCTTAAGATTTGGATCGTAGTCGGAACTGTGTGAAGACGACTCCGGAATGGAGTTCTAGGGGCGTGTCCGGATTATGTTTTGGAGGTCCGTAGCTCATTTAGGCTTGAAATGGCGAAAGTCAAAATTTTGGAGTTTTGGATCGGTAGTGAATTTTTTGATATTGGGGTTGGAATCTGATTTCCGAAGTTGGAGTAGGTCCGTAGTATTGAATATGACTTGTGTGCAAAATTTGGGGTCAATCGGACGTGGTTTGGTTGGTTTCGGCATCAGTTGTCGAATTTGGAAGTTTCAAGTTCTTTAAGTTTGAATCAGAGGATGATTTGTGTTTTAGCGTTGTTTGATGTGATTTGAGGGCTCGACTAAGTTCGTATGGTGTTTTAGGATTGGTTGGTATGATTGGTTGAGGTCCCGGGAGCCTCGGTGAGTTTCGGGTGGTTAGCGGATCATTTCCGGACTTGTTGAAATTGCAGAACTGCTGGTGTCTGGTTTCCTTAATCGCGTTCGCGCCCATCCCTCCGCGTTCGGGTAGTGTAATTTTGGAGGATGATTTAATTGTTCTTCGCGTTCGCATCTTTCCACTCGCGATCGCGGAAGTCTGCCGCCTCCTCCTTCGCGTTCGCATTCCTCTATTCGCGTTCGCGTAGTCGAGCTAGGAGCGGGGGGTACTGTGACCATTTCCTCTAAGCATTCGCATTGTCCGGTCCGAAAATGCGTAAGCCTGCCTTTCCCTCTTCCGCGTTTGCGTGCTTCATCACGCCTTCGCGTAGCCTAGTTCATGAGCCATCAGATTTTCCTCTTTGCGATCGCATCTCATTTTACGCGATCGCGATGTACAAACAACTGGGCAGTATTAAACATTTCAAAAATGAGGATTTGGCCATTTTTATCAAAACTTGAGTTTGGGAGCTCGGATTTGGACGAGATTTTGAGGGATTTTCAGAGATATCAATTGGGTAATGATTCTTAACTTTATTTTGGTTATATCCCACTAATTTATCCTTAATTTTATCATTTAATTTCGATTTGGGGTGAAAAATGGGAAGAATTCTTCAACTATGATTTCGAGTTTTGATTGGGATTTTTACCTCGGATTTGAATAGTTTTGGTACGAGTGAACTCGTGAGTGAATGGGTGTTCATATTTGGTAACTTTTACCCAATTCCGAGACGTGGGCCCGGGGAGGCTTTTTGGGCGTTTTTCGATTTTCTTGCCTTAGCTTTGATTTCATTAGCTAGATTAGTTGCTTGTAGCTATATTTACGTTATGTAATTGATTTGGGTAGATTTGGGCCACCCGTAGCCGGATATTCATGGAGAAAAGCATTGTTACGGATTGATTTGAGCTTGGTTCGAGGTAAGCGGCTTGCCTAACCTTGTGTGGGGGAACTCCCCTTAGGATTTGGTATTGTTTTGATATGTGAGCGCCGTGTACGTGAGGTGACGAGTACGTAGCATATGCAGCTATCCTGTTTTAGTTAGAATAGCATGCCTACGTATTTTAACTGCCTATTTGAACTCTGTGCAGCATGTTTAGTGAAATTAGCTTTCCTTGCCTTGAACTTAGTCAAGACTGTAGATTTTCTTGCTGTAACTGTTATTTCTATTGGTCGAGCTGCATATTTACTTTGGGACTACGGAACGGTATTCCGGGAGATCCCCCAGCACTGCATATTTACTTTGGGACTACGGAATGCTATTCTGGGAGATCCCCCCTACACATTTACGTTTGGGACTACGAGACGGTATCCTGGGAGATCCCCTATTGTTATCACTGTGTTCTTAGCTGTTGTCTTTCACTTATTCTATTCCTGTTAGATTTCCGTATTTTTTTAATGTGATATTTCATTTCGCCTTATTTCATTATATTTAAACCAGTAGGGCCCTGACCTGATCTCGTCACTACTCGACCGAGGTTAGGCTCGGCACTTACTGGGTACCGTTGTGGTGTACTCATGCCCTTTCCTGCACATGTTTTTCGGTGTAGATCCAGGTTCATCGTACCAGCCTCATCACTAGTTGTAGTCGTTGCTGCTTATTGGAGACTTCAAGGTACATCTGCTCGTGCCCGCAGATCCTCGGAGTCCCCGCCTATCCCCCCCCCCCCCCCCATGTTCATTTTCCCTCTTTTAGTAGAAATGATGTATAGAACAGTTAAGACTTTTTAGTAGCTTGTGACTTGCGGGTTTCCGGGTTTTTGTAGTTGTTTCGTACATTCAGAAGTAATTTGTATATGCCGAGTGGCATTCAATTTCTTATTAGTTATTGTTACTGTTAGTAGTTAATATTCCTTCTTTTATATATTCCGCAAAGTATTAGGCTTACCTAGTCGTAGAGACTAGGTGCCGTCACAACCATTCACGGAGGGAGAAATTGGGTCGTGATAAGTTGGTATCAGAGCTCTAGGTTCATAGGAGTCATGAGTCATAAGCCGATTTATTAGAGTCTCGCGGATCGTTGCGAAGACGTCTGTAATTATCTTCGGGAGGCTATGGAACTATTAGGAAAATTCTACATCATTTGATTGCTTGTCGTGCGAGATTATTGACTTCGAAATTCTAAACTTCTGTCTTTTATTCTCTCACAGATGGTGAGGACACGTGCTACCGGAGATGACCAGGCACCCGCGCCCCCTACTAGAGCCGCCATAGGTTGGGGCCGGGGCTGGGGCCGGGGTAGAGGCCGAGGACGCCTACGTGGTGCAACCAGAGCACCCGAGCGAGCTGCTATAGAGGAGCCACCAGTAGCTCCGGTCGGAGCACATGCACCTGATACGCCTACTACTACTACTAGTACTCCAGCTCTTCAGGAGACCCTTGCACAGTTCATGAGGATGTATAATACTCTAGCTCAGGCAGGGTTGATTCCTCTTGCTGCAGCCATATATCAGGCCGGGGGAGGAGCACAGACTCCCGGCGGCCCGCACCCCAGAGCAGCGGGTTCAGGTTGATCAGATTCCAGAGGTTATACTGGTACCATCTGTAGCCCAGTTCAGCCCGAGGGTAGGGCAGCAGCTTCAGAGGAGGAGCAGCATAGGCTCGAGAGGTATAAGAAGTACGACCCTCCTACATTCAGTGGTCTAGCATCAAAGGATGCCCAGGGATTTCTGGAGGAGTGCCACCGTATCCTCCGCACTATGGGCATAGCAGAGTCGAGTAGAGTTTCTTTCACTGCCTTTCAGCTTTGAGGAGCAGCCTATCAGTGGTGGTGTACTTATGAGTTGGATAGTCCAGCTGAGGCAGATTACCTTACATGGAGTCAGTTCTCGGACATGTTTTTGAGAGAGTATGTCCCTCATATCCTCAGGGACGCATGGCGCGTGGAGTTTAAGCAGTTGCGCCAGGGTGCTATGATTGTTTCAGAGTATGCGGTCTGTTTCAGTGACTTGGCTAGACATGCACCGGCCTTGGTTTCTACAGTTCGAGAGAGGGTCCGTCTGTTTATTGAGGGACTCATTCCCAGCATCAGGACTAGCATGGCCCGGGAGTTGGAGATGGATATCTCGTGTCAGCAGGTGGTAAGTATTGCTAGGAGAGTAGAGGGCATGCTTTCTCGGGATAGGGAGGAGAGAGAGGCTAAGAGGTCTCGAGAGTCGGGCCATTATTCTGGTTCCTGTGCCCCATCTGCAGTTCGTCATGGTAGGGGTTACGTGAGTCGCCCCGTTCATTCAGCTCTTCCAGCCGCCAGTGGTACTCCAGCTCCTCCTAGACCTCAGGAGCCTTATGATGCACCTCCAGTATCTAGTGTGCCTCCTGCACGGGGTGCCATCAGCTGTCAGTCCAGCGGACCTAGCCCGATCCAGTCACAGTCGCCACGTCCTCCCAGAGCTTATTTTGAGTGTGGAGACACTCTCCATATGGTGAGGAATTGCCCCAGACTTAGGAGGGATACACCTCCATTGACTTCTCAGCCACATCGTGCTCCACCAGGTCCTCAGGCTATGATTACAGCACCAGCTGCCACCCCACCTGCTTAGCCAGCCCGAGGTGGAGGTCGGGGAGGTAGAGGCCGCCCTGGAGGGGAGGCCAGGCTAGATACGATGCCCTTCCTGATTTTACAGAGGTGTTGCTTCTGGTTCTGTCATTACAGGTATTGTTCCACTCTATCATAGAGATGCATCGGTTCTATTCGATCCAGGCTCCACTTATTCTTACGTGTCATCTTATTTGTCCTGCATTT
This sequence comes from Nicotiana attenuata, assembly GCF_001879085.1. NCBI lineage: Eukaryota > Viridiplantae > Streptophyta > Magnoliopsida > Solanales > Solanaceae > Nicotiana > Nicotiana attenuata. The sequence goes on along the minus strand of NC_031991.1, from coordinate 20,580,201 downwards.
GGGCGTATTTTGGGTTTCTTTGAGTTCCCCTATTTATATGTCTACTCCTGTGGGAGATTCTCTTATTGTGGACCGCGTGTATTGGTCGTGTTTGATTACTCTTGGTGGTTTTGAGACTAGAGCCGATTTATTATTGCTCAGCATGGTAGATTTTGATGTTATCTTGGGCATGGACTGGTTGTCGCCCCATTATGCTATTCTTGATTGTCACGCCAAGACCGTGATGTTGGCTATGCTAGGTTTACCGTGATTAGAGTGGAGGGGTACCTTAGATTACACTCCCAGCAGAGTTATTTCATTTCTTAAGGCTCAACGAATGGTTAAGAAGGGGTGTGACGCGTATCTAGCCTATGTGAGAGATGTCAGTATTGATACCCCTACAGTTGATTCAGTCCTAGTAGTGAGGGATTTCACTGATGTGTTTCCAGCTGATCTTCCGGGAATGCTGCACAACAGAGATATTGATTTTGGCATTGAATTGTTGCCGGGCACTCAGCCCATCTCTATTCCTCCTTATCGTATGGCCCCACCTGAGTTGAAGAAATTGAAGGAACAGTTACAGGAATTGCTTGATAAGGGCTTCATTCGGCCTAGTGTGTCACCTTGGGGTGCTCCTATTTTGTTTGTGAAGAAAAAGGATGGTTCTATACGTATGTGCATTGATTATCGCAGTTGAACAAAGTCACAGTGAAGATGACTTATTTGATCAGTTACAGGATGCCAGAGTGTTTTCCAAGATTGACTTGCATTTCGGTTATCATCAGTTGAAGATTCGGGAGCCAGATATCCCGAAGACTGCTTTTAGGACTCGGTATGGTCATTGCGGTTCCTTGTCATGTCATTTGGGCTAACCAATGCCCCAGTAGCATTTATGCATTTGATGCACAGTGTATTTCGGCCTTATCTTGACTCGTTCGTCATTGTCTTTATTGATGACATTCTGGTGTACTCCCGGAGTCAGGAAGATCATGAGCAGGACCTGAGGATCGTGCTTCAGACTTTGAGAGAGAAGAAATTATATGCAAAGTTTTCAAAATGTGAATTCTGTTTGGATTAAGTGGCATTTTTGGGTCACGTGGTATCGAGTGAAAGGATCAAGGTGGATCCGAAGAAGGTGGAGGCAGTGTAGAGTTGGCCCAAACCGTCCTCAGTCACAGAGATCCGGAGCTTCCTAAGTTTGGCGGCATATTACCGTCGATTTATTGAAGGGTTCTCATCTATTACAGGAACTATGACCAGGCTGACCCAGAAAGGTGCTCCGTTCAGATGGATAGAGGAGTGCGAGGAGAGCTTTCAGAAGCTCAAGACAGCTTTGACTACAGCCCCAGTATTGGTGTTGCCTTCAGGCTCAGGGTCTTATACAATTTATTGTGATGCATAGCGAGTTGGCCTCGGCGCGGTGTTGATGCAGGATCGTAGGGTGATTGCCTATGCGTCCAGACAGCAGAAGGTGCATGAAAAGAATTATCTTATCCATGACTTTGAGTTCGCTGCTATTGTCCATTCCTTGAAGATCTGGAGGCACTATTTGTACGGTGTCCCTTGTGAGATCTACACTGATCACCGGAGTTTGCAGCATCTGTTCAAGCAGAAAGATCTTAATTTGCGTCAGAAGGAGGTGGTTAGAGCTGCTTAAGGATTATGATATCACCATTTTGTACCACCGGAGGAAGGCCAATTTAGTGGCCGATGCTTTGAGTCGCCGGGCAGAGAGTTTGGGGAGTTTAGCTTATCTACCAGCAGCAGAGAGGCCCATGGCATTGGATGTTCAAGCCTTAGCCAGCCAGTCTGTGAGGTTGGATATTTCTGAGCCTAGTTGGGTATTGGCCTGTGTGGTCTCTTGGTCTTCTCTTTATGATCGTATCAGGGAGCGTCAGTATAATGACCCTCATTTGCTTGTCCTTAGGGACAAGATCCAGCACGGTGATGCTAGGGAAGTCATTATTGGGGATGATGGTGCATTGAGGATGCAGGACAGACTATGTGTGCCTAATGTTGATGGTTTGCGTGAGTTGATTCTTCAGGAGGCTCATAGCTCGTGGTACTCTATTCATCCGGGTGCCGCGAAGATGTATCAGGACTTGAGACAGCATTATTGGTAGCGTAGGATGAAGAAGGACATAGTGGAGTATGTTCCTCGGTGTCTAAATTGCTAGCAGGTGAAGTATGAGCATCAACGACCGGGTGGGTTGCTTCAGAAGTTAGAGATTCCAGAAAGGAAGTGGGAGCGGATCACTATGGATTTCGTTGTTGGACTCCCACGGACTCAACGAAAGTTTGATGCAGTTTGGATGATTGTGGATAGACTGACCTAGTCAGCTCATTTATTTCCTGTGATGACTACCTATTCTTCCGAGCAGCTGGCTCGAGTTTATATCCGTGAGATTGACAGACTCCTTGGCGTGGCGATATCTACCATCTCTGACCGGGGTACGCAGTTTACATCACGGTTCTGGAGAGCCGTACAACATGAGTTGGGTACTCGGGTGAAGTTGAGCACACCATTTCACACTCAGACGGACGGGCAGTCCGAGCGCACTATTCAGATTCTTGAGAATATGCTCCGTGCGTGTGTGATGGAGTTTGGAGGTTCTTGGGATCAGTTCTTGCCACTTGCGGAGTTTGCCTACAATAACAGTTATCAGTCTAGCATTCAGATGGCACCGTATGAGGCTCTATATGGTAGGCGATGTCGGTCCCCAGTAGGTTGGTTCGAGCCGGGCGAGGCCAGATTATTGGGTACGGACTTGGTTTAGGATGCCCTGGAGAAGGTTAAGGTGATTCAGGATAGACTTCGTACGGCCCAGTCCAGACAGAATAGTTATGCGGACCAGAAGGTTCGCGATGTGGCATTTATGGTTGGAAAGCCGGTCTTGCTTTGGGTTTTGCCTATGAAGGGCGTTATGATGTTCGTAAAGAGGGGCAAGCTGAGCCCAAGGTTCATTAGCCCCTTTGCGATGTTGCAGCATGTTGGGGAGGTTACTTATGAGCTTGCCTTACCTCCCAGCCTAGCAGGAGTTCATCCGGTATTCTATGTTTCGATGCTCCAGAGGTATCACGGCGATCCGTCTCACGTGTTGGATTTCTGCTCGGTCTAGTTGGACAAGGATCTATCCTATGTTGAGTAGCTAGTGGCTATTTTGGACAGGCAGGTTCAAAGCTGAGGTCAAAGAAAATTACATCAATAAAGGTTCAGTGGCGGGGTCAGCCAGTCAAGGAGGCGACTTGGGAGATCGAGCAAGATATGCGCAGACGTTACCCTCATCTTTTCACCTCTTCAGGTATGTCTCTATGCTCGTTCGAGGATGAACGATTGTTTTAAGAGGAGGAGGATGTAACGACCCGGCCGGTCATTTTGAGATTAGAGCCCCGATCCCCTATTAACTGCTTCCCCCACATATTTTTCTGCGTTGTGACTTGCCGGGAGGGTTTGTTTTGAGTTTCGGAGTGTTTTGGGACATTTGTCCCTAAATGGGAGCTTAAGTCTTAAGATTTGTACCATAGTCAAAACTATGTGAAGACGACTCCAGAATGGAGTTCTGTCAATTCCGTTTGCTCCGTGGGGTGATTTTGGGCTTAGGGGCGTGTCCACATTGTGTTTTGGAGGTCCGTAGCTCATTTAGGCTTGAAATAGCGAAAGTCAAAATTTTGGAGTTTTGGATCGGTAGTGGAATTTTTGATATCGGGGTCGGAATCCGATTCCGAAAGTTGGAGTAAGTCCGTAGTGTTGAATATGACTTGTATGCAAAATTTGGGGTCAATCGGACGTGGTTTGGTTGGTTCCGACATCGGTTGTCGAATTTAGAAGTTTCAAGTTCCTTAAGTTTGAATCAGAGGATGATTTGTGTTTTTGGCGTTACTTGATATGATTTGAGTGCTCGACTAAGTTCGTATGGTGTTTTAGGATTGGTTGGTATGTTTGGTTGAGGTCCCGGGGGCTTCGAGTGAGTTTCGGGTGGTTAGCGGATCATTTCCAGACTTATTGAAATTGCAGAACTGCTGGTGTCTGGTTTCCTTAATCGCGTTCGCGCCCACCCCTCCGTGTTTGCGTAGTGTAATTTCGGAGGATGATTTAATTTTTCTTCGCGTTCGCATGTTTCCGCTCGTGATCGCGGAAGTCTGCCCCCTCCTCCTTCGCGTTCGCATCCCTCTATTCGCGTTCGCGTAGTAGAGCTAGGAGCGGGGGGTACTGTGACCATTTCCTCTACGCGTTCGCATTGTCCTGTCCGCGAACGCGTAAGCCTGCCTTTCCCTCTTCCACGTTCGCGTATCCCTGTTCTTGAGCCATCAGATTTTCCTCTTCACGATCGCATCTCATTTTACGCGATCGGGATGTACAAACACCTGGCAGTATTGAACATTTCAAAAATGAGGGTTTGACCATTTTTATCAATACTTGAGTTTGGGAGCTCGGATTTGGACGATATTTTGAGGGATTTTCAGAAATATCAATTGGGTAATGATGCTTAACTTGATTTTGGTTATATCGCACTAATCTATCCTTAATTTTATCATTTAATTTCGGATTTGGGGTGAAAATTTGGGGAAAATGGGAAGAAGTTCTTCAACTAAGACTTCGAGTTTGGATTGGGATTTTGACATCGGATTTGTATAATTTTGGTACGAGTGAACTCGTGAGTGAATGGGTGTTCATATTTGGTAACTTTTACCCGATTCCGAGATGTGGGCCCGGGGAGGCTTTTTGGGCATTTTTCTATTTTCTTGCCTTAGCTTTGATTTCATTAGCTAGATTAGTTGCTTGTAGTTATATTTACGTTATGTAATTGATTTGGCTAGATTTGGGCCACCCGGAGCCGGTTGTGGAGAAAAGCATTGTTACGGATTGATTTGAGCTTGATTCGAGGTAAGTGGCTTGCCTAACCTTGTGTGGGGGAACTCCCCTTAGGATTTGGTATTGTTTTGATATGTGAGCACCGTGTGCGTGAGGTGACGAGTACGTACACGGGCTATTTGTTGTAAAACCCCATTTTTCACTAAGTCATAACCTGTTACTCCTTATTTGAACTACACTAGCATATGTAGCTATCCTGTTTTAGTTAGAATAGCATGCCTACGTGTTTTAACTGCCTATTTGAACTCTGTGCAGCATATTTAGTGAAATTACCTGCTTTCTTTGCCATGAACTTAGTATAGACTGTAGGTTTTCTTGTTGTAGCTGTTATTTCTATTAGTCGAGCTGCATATTTACTTTGGTACTACGGAACGATATTTCGGGAGATCCCCCAGCACTGCATATTTACTTTGGGACTACGAAAAGATATTCCGAGAGATCCCCCCTGCACATTTACGTTTGGGACTACGAGATGGTATCCCGGGAGATCCCCTGTTGTTATCACTGTGTTCTTAGCTGTTGTCTTTCATTTATTCTATTCCTGTTAGATTTCCGTATTTATTTTTTCCACTGTGATATTTCATTCCGCCTTATTTCATTATATTTAAACCAGTAAGGCCCTGACTTGATCTCGTCACTACTCGACCGAGGTTAGGCTTGACACTTACTGGGTACCGTTGTGGTGTACTCATGCCCTTTCATGCACATGTTTTTCGTGTTCAGATCCAGGTTCATCGTACCAGTCTCATCACTAGTTGCAGTCGCTGCTGCTTATTGGAGACTTCAAGGTACATCTGCCCGCGCCCGCAGATCCTTGGAGTCCCCCTCTATCCCCCCCCCCCCCCCCCATGTTCATTTTTCCCTCTTTCAGTAGAAATGATGTATAGAACAGTTAAGACTTCTTAGTAGCTTGTGACTTGCGGGTTTCCGGGTTTTGGGAGTTGTTTCGTACATTCAGAAGTGATAATTGTATATGCCGAGTGGCATTCAGTTGCTTATTCGTTATTGTTACTGTTAGTAGTTAATGTTCCTACTTTTATATCATTTTGTAAAGTATTAGGCTTACCTAGTCGTAGAGACTAGGTGCCGTCACGATCATTCACGGAGGGAGAAATTGGGTCGTGACAACTACTTGAGAAAGAATACATATTTGGGTGACTGTCGAGCAATGTACTCCCAAAGTGTAGGAGTGATCAATATAGCGGGTTTAAAGGCGGGTTTAGAGATAACAAAACCTGACTTATTTGTCGACGCCCCCTTTTTTCTCTAAAGCGAGATCGGGTTTACGACATTCGGGAAGACAACTCTATTCCTATTTGGGAATTGGGTTTTTGAATTTGAAGAGTCGCCACCTAATGATTAAGTGCATTAGGACACTAAGGATTTTGAATTTGAAAACCAGAGTTCGGGTAAGGGCTAGAAATTATCTCGAGGGGAAGGTGTTAGGCACCCCTCAAGATCCACTAGTGTGGTTCCCGGCCATGCTATGTTGTGACTTTACAAATAATCAATCAAGGCTCAAATAAGGACTTGCAATTAAATTGAAACTTATGAAAGTAAGTAGAATGAGAGCAGAGATTTGAAAGGTCTAAACAATTCTAAAGAGAGCAAACAAAGACAAACAAAGGAAAAGGGATCCTAGGTTTATGATTAATATGGATCACTTAATTGCAATACCGAGCAATCACTCCTCAAAGAGGGGTCGCACGTGATATTAGCGCATCGATCATCACCTCCATATTCTACCCTTCCCACCCCGTAAAGGTTATTTAAACGTGTGGATTGGTCACGAATGCTTATTGCGTGCTATTACCCGTCCCGTCCTATAAGTCCTAGAGGGTATTTAGGACCACTATTCCTACAAGGTAAGGTCTAGGCTGAACCCTTAAGTTTAAAGGACAAAATGCTAGGCGACATACATAACAAGTAGGACTACACATAAAGGAACCATACAAAGGCAAATAAGAGGCTCACAGATCCCTCACAAGTAAACATGTAATTAGCACGTCTCAAACACATTTAAGGTCTTAAAAGAACGCGAGTTTAAAGATCAGTTTTAGCAGAAGGTTTAATCACAACTGAGTGATCCAAAGAGTGTTTGACTTGCAGAAATACAACTAAGAAAACAGTTGAGTAAGTAAAGGTGAGGGAACTGCTGAAACATCGTTTGGAAAAAGTAGAGATTTGAAAATACAATAGTTTAATTAGACAAGTATCAAATAATGTGATCCTGGGCAGAAAGATAATCCAGTAATTTGAAAACTTAATGGAGCAAGAATCAGGAAATTAGTGAGAGCCTATAAATACGAAACATGTTTCCAGATAAAGGGATTTTCAGTAAAAGAGTGGACTTTCGGAGAGACGGATAAAAAGAGTTGGGAAAGTTAAAAGGTTGAGTAGTTTGAAACTAGTAAAACAAAATCAATCATCTTTATTATTATTGGGCCTAAAGCTTGCCTAGGCGATGTATGTATTGCCTTCTTGTCTTAAAAAAAAGTGGTGAACATGCATATTGATTCCAGTTTTAAAGAGAAGATGCAGTCAAACAAACTTGTGTCATTAAATTAAACAGCTAGTGAGGCGTTCAGCAATTGCAACCCTAAATAACATGATGTCTAATGCACATAAAGCTCCTAAAGCATGGTCTCTAAATGGAGTAGTAGTTTCATAACAGTTGTTCGTTAATTACTATCTGACTACAAAGTGAGTATAACAATTTGAAAGTAAAGAGCCTAAAACAGGATATCTAGGTATAAGATGCATGTCCTACGCATGGCTTCTATTGCACAAATTGATAAGTAAAGCCCTATAGACATGTTCTCTACCCATTAATTAAACTAAGCATGCATAATCCCTCCCAATTTCACTATAGCCCCAAGCAGTTGTTTACAAGTTAGTACAAACCATGATAGCTGAATTACATAATGAAAAAATAAAATAAGAAGCTACTCTATGGGGAGCCTTCAACCAGGCCCAATCTTCCAACCTCACTTCTTTCGAGTTTCACAGCCTTGACCATGGTTTGGATGCGGCAAAGCTCCCTAAGGGCCCAATGGGGGTCCTTGGCCAATACCAGCACCCAAACATTACAAAAATGTTTGAACAAGTGCAGTGTGGAATTACCAGCCTTGTGCATCAAAGTTCAATGGGTACTCAAAGGTGCCCAAGGCAATGCTTACACGAAGGGGGGTAGAACCTAAACTCTAGGAGTAGTGAGAGTGTAATAGAATTTTCTTTAAAGAAATTGAGTTGAAAGACAGTTTTTTTTTAAAAAAAAAATGATCCATGTAGAAACAGTTTTGAAAGAAAAAGAATGGGACAGTTTTGACAAACTCAGAACCAAAATACCTCATATAATTTCGGGCAGTAAACACAAACAGGGAAAAGGGAAATGGGGACAAGTAGTTCACATGTAATAACACAATTGCACCTAGATACCAAAGGAAAGCACTTCAAAACTTAGACAGTCAATAGGTTTGAACCAAAAGGGCTCATGATCACATGCTGAGAATATACTGGGGCTAGGGGGTAGGAGAGAACATGCATTAAGCAAACCAGTAGGCATGCCAGATTAATAGAAGGATAATCACACAGGGGCATGCTAGTTGCAATAAGAACAGCACGACCATAAGTAAAAGCATAGAAGAAACAAAATAAGGTGCAACATGTATAAAAGCATATTGTTTTGGATACTACAAATCAAATAGAGGGCATACCAGTCAAGGATGAGATAGTGTAGAGCAGTAGTGTGCAGGGAAGTAAGCAGTAGTATGCAGACCAAACAATCAGCAATGTATAGAGTAGTAAAATAATGGAGCGCCCCCCCAAAGATCACTCAGTCTTGGCTTTCAGCCGACCGAATAATCAGTAGTCAACAGGAAAGTGGGAGAGGATGTGTAGAAAACAAGAGAGAACACTGAGTATGCTTATGTGTGTAAGAGAGAGTTCAGAGCAATGAACTTTGTTCGTGTTCGTGTGTGTGATGTGCAATGTATCAGTGTGTAATGCAAAAGAGAATAGGGGTACTTATAGCTCTCAAATTAAGTGAAAATAAGGTAATACGTATAGACCGATCATAGTTATGAAAATAATACCAATTAGAATCAATTAAAAACTCGGACTCCCTTCAATTAAGGAGTCATAGTTCAAATGGGTACAAATTGTATCAAATAAGGAAAATTATTATTTGCAAGACTGGTATTTCCATAATAGGAGTAGTAAAAGTATACAGAATATTTCAAGTAAGGAAAGTATAAGAACAGCATATTGTGCACACAAATTAGTTCAAAGAATCACGAATGAAATTAAAAATCACAGGGAATCAGTACTAAGTAAGGAGAGCATTTCACAAATAAGGAAGTGATTCAAAAATCAGTGTAAAACTTCTAAGGAAAACATATACAAATTTAGGGATTCGAGGAGATGCACAAAATCAGCAGAATATTTGGTAAACGATGAATAATTAGACCTATAAAATACAATAGGCATGAAAATCAGAGAACCGTAAGCAAGAAATCACAGAATCAATAGAAGGCTAGAACCCTAATAGCAAAATTAAAGCATGGAACTCGGAGAGTAACCAGAAGATCACACCAACAAGCACATAACACAAACATAAACACATAATACTCAAAAAATCAGAAGATATAGTGATTTCGAAAGGGTTAAGGAAACCCTAGTTTTAAAAGAAGAACAAAACGTTGAAAACTTGAACAATCGAAAAGATCTAGTAGAGAGTAGTGTAAAACACAAAAGAATAAGTTAAAAATCGTTTAAAAAGACAAGGTTTTTAAGAAAATTAGGGTTTCGTAATAAATCAGTGAGAGGTAAGGAACCTAGCTGTGAAACTCGTTTATAATGATGCTCGCAGCACCATCGAACCATAAACCATCGGAGAAAGGTCGGAGACAAACCAGGCAGAGCTTTCGATGACCATCTTTCATGGTGGAGGCTTCTGGAGTCTCAAAGATAGAGGGAATCAACAAGACAAGGTTTCATGGTGGCTGGTGGTCAAGAGAAGTGAGGCTGGAGGTGGCCGGAGAGGCGGTCGATTCATCGGAGACGAAGGAGAGAACCAGAAGGTTCTAGAGAGAAGGGAGAGCAAGAGTCAGTATAGAGAGAGAGAGAGAGACCGTCTCTGAAATGGAGGGGGGTTTGGGGGGGGGGGGGTTGTTAATTTAATTTTGGAAATAGAACCTGGGCCGTTGATCTCACTTGATCAACGGCTCAGATTAAATCAAGGCTGGACCGGGTCGATTAATTGAAATATGGGTCGGTCCAATTGGGGTTAGGACTGGGTAAATTGAGGGCTAAAATTGAAATCCGAATGGGCTATAATTGCAATGAAATGAGGCTAATGTTAAATAGCCAGTTTCCCCTTTTATTTTGTATAAAATAGTTAAAATAATTTTTAAAATAAATTAAAAGCACTGAACTAATTAATAATGTATAAGTATTAATTTAAAAATACTGGAAATAATTTGATAATTATGAAATGCTGTTAATTGTAAAATAGGCTATAATTGCAATTACATGCAATTTAGCTTTAAAAATACCAAATAAATTATATAAAATATGCAAAAAAATCACCTTAATTATATCTGGGTGTAAATATGAGAATAAGATAAATTATTCACCAAAAATGATAGTCTGGAAATAATTATTGAATTTTGTACTATTAAAATAGGCAACAAAGTGATTTTAAAAAATCTTTAAAATAAGGAAAAATACCAAAACTCTTGGGTATGCTTATATATGCATGTACATACTATTTTGAGAATATTTTGAGTATATATAAAAATACATAGGGAAAAATTGAGTATTAACAGCATTATAATGACCGGTAAGAGAAAAATACAACTAGCGTAATTCGAGAGAGTGCGTCTAGTAAATTGTTGTAGTTACTCGAGATAGAATTGCAATAAACAAAGCGCTCATGATTCATAGAGAGTAATAGGCGAAATTATTGGAGATATAGCAGGGAGGATCCCGACAATTAGGGAAATCATAACTCTAGGCTTCTCAATCTTGTCTATAACTTTGTTTGTGATAATTTACTGCATTGCTTTGTTGCTCGTTCTTAGTTATTAAACATCAACAATTGTTATTTGCTATTTCTAAAAGTTGATTGCTTGAATTCGTGCAAGAATATTGTGATTAATATGTTAATTCTCTGTGCGATTCGACCGCTAGTCTTTTTATTAGGCGTAGTTGGGCATGATCACTATCCCTCATTCACTGGCCTTAAAGCTGGTGCATCAACTTCATCAACTTCTAAAATTAGCAATGTAGCCAAGATGGCGTCCACCACCCCATATTGGCCGTGAAGGCTTTCATTAAAAGATATTGGCGCGGTCATTTTCGCCACTGCTGCAAGTGCAATGCTAGCTAGCAATGCCATGGCACTTGAAGTATTGCTTGGTGGCGATGATGGTTCTCTTGCTTTTGTTCACGGAAACTTCAGCGTAAGCGCGGTGAGAGCATTCTGTTTAAGAACAATAGAGGGTCGCGCTCGATGAGGATGAAGTCCCAGCTGGTGTGGATGTATCAAAAATCTCCATGCCTGAAGAAGAGTATCTCAATGGACTAGGGGAGATATACACTGTTACTTTGAGTGAGAAAGGACATTACACTTTCTACTGTGCGCCTCACCAGGGAGCTGGAATGGTTGGCAAAGTTACTGTCAACTGATTATATAGCACCATGTAACAGTTGATATTATAGAATTTCAATCAGTTGAAATCTTTTTATGCTTCTTTTGCTTTTGAGGAGGCAATTAAAACTTACTATAAGAGCTAACAGATTTCACTGGCTTTTTTTGTGTATTACCACATTTTTCTGTATATTGCTCTGCGCGCGCCGTGTCTGTTGAACTGATCATAGAAGTTATAGTGTTTGCAGGGACTTCTACAAATAAATAACAGCAGGAGAATTGAATTTAAAAGAAAGGAAATCTTCCTAGTATATCATCACTATCATACATATGTACGCATTTTAATTTCCTCTGAGCAATCAATTACGGAGTCATCTAAGATGTAAAATAACACTATTGACAAGCAACACTTCTCTATAGTCTATAGTACAAGCAGATCTGACCATATTTTCTTGGAGGCTGCAGTAATCCAAATATTTCTGCAAGACAGAAGCCAAGCTAACGATATGACAACATAATCGCTCCGTATCAAATTTCAGGCTTCCTTCAGTATGCCATAATACCCTGTCGATGAAGTTGAATAGATTGAACTATAAAGAAATGGCCTTATGGTTTAGAGCCATTACACTTCAATTGCAAGACTACGGTTCTGCTGAATCTGAATTGCTTAGACTGCAATTGGTTACCGGATGAGGTGATCTTATCATGAAGCTCTCAATGAAGGCTAGCAACTGCATAAGTATCGATCATGTTATATTTGAAATCCTTCACACAAGAAATGAGAAATGGAGCTCAAAATGACACCAATTGAAACGAAAACTTTCACACTTTTAGGCCTCAGCAATGTATATTCACTAATGATAGCGAGATCTTTAAATGGGAACAACTACGAACCTTAGAATTTCATGTTGCTTAGCTTTAATCAATTTTATACATGCGTTTCCTGTTCTCTCCTGATAAGAGGAGGCAATAGGAAAGGAAGATGCCATTGCCATTCAGAAACCAAAATACTTACTAAAGCAAAGGCAGCACATGCTAGACCAAATCCTGGGAAATGAAAGGGTGCACGTTCTGATAGAAATAAAGCTGCAAAAAGATGTCACCATAATCAGATTAAATTGACTTATACAGACGACACGGGGGGTAAAAAAGATAATCCCATTTTAGCTACCTGTTAAAGGACTAAAAATTAATGGGGAAACTACGGTCGCAAAGGAACATATGCCTGTGATGCATCCTTGAACCTTTCCCTGAAAGCAGGAAATAAAGATCAAGTTGGGAGTCAGAGCTACGTAAACAGAAGTGTTTAGAGTACAAGAAACTCCGGATGAGAAAAAGAAAAGAGAGTTTTAACAAATGATCAATGATGTTAGTGTCATGTAGAGAAAAAATATGAGAACAATTATTGATAACAAACCTGCTCATTTGGCCCAACCTGCTTGGAGGCCATGCTCTTCAACTGCAATGAACTTAACTTTTAGTGATTTTTAACTTTAAGCTAACGAAAAGTAGGTGATTATATAAATGAGACTTACACATGGCATCGCAAAAATAGACATAATAGAGATCAAAGCGCTAGCATAAGGGACCTGCATGTTTTTGAATAATCAATAAACCTCATTCATTTGGTAAACTACATAAGTCATATCTTGAAGAAAACATAGCTAATAAATAAAGAAAAGGACAGGCAGAAATTACCCATGAGGACCAAGCAATGCTATAAAGTAACATCTGCAATTGAATTTGAACTCAACGTCTCAGTAAAATAAAATCTCGAAATGCTTTGAATTGGAAATGTAGTCAAGGATAGAGTTAGTTATGTACATGAACACAACTGAAAAAGAGTCCAACAGAGAGCAGCTTCTCCTCTCCAAGAGCAGGAACTAATATGGGCATGAGAAGAAGCTGCAAAAGTTAAAAAATATTGAAGATATATATGTAAACTAAGAAGCTGAAAAGTATGTTTTAATCAAAAAGGTATTCCGAAAACAACCACCTGTGATATGGATCCTGCAATCCCAGAAATTATAAGCAAATCAGCAAATTGGTCTTTGTTGAAGTGAAACTGGGCCTTCAAGAAATACTGCTTACAGTTTCAAGAAAACGAAATTGTCTTAAAAAAATATACACATTGTATGTTTTGGAAGAATTACTTCAACGAATGGTGTATCTACAATAATGGGGTTAATTTTAACGTATAGTCACTAAACTTTATTCATTATAACAGTAAAGTCATAAAACTATCTTCGTCGCATTAAAGTAACTAACTTTACATATTAACATTATAACAGTAAAGTCACTAACTTTACCCTAGTTTAGTGACTTTACTGTTATAGCGGATAAGATTCAATGGCTATATGTAAAATTAATCCCATACCTTTAGAAGGCAGTGAAACTTACAAGAAGAGAGGACTCAAGGCCAACTTGTGCAACATTGACAAAGAAAGAAACAATAGCTGCATGTAAGAATGTTGAGCTGCAAGTTTTAAAATAATCATGATTAATAAGAGAGCCAAACAAAATATACAAAAATAAAAAATAAAACATGCATAAATTGAGTGAAACCTATTGCTTAACAAACAGAGCACATCGTTGAAAGAAGGCAGTGTCTTGAATAATTGGAGGTTTTTCTTTGGAGATTTTTCCAAAAGACAAATTGTCTCTATTCCTTTAGCAGAAATATGGTCCTTTATCAAAGGTTCTGGGAGAAACATCCTCGTGTATACCAGAGCTATCACTGCCACTGTTGCAGCAACCTAAATTAAACAAGATAGTGTATTTGATTGTAAACAGCTTATAAGATGTTAATTTGACTTATGCATTGTATTAGTAAATGTATACTAGTGAAAACATCAGTACGAAAATTAAAATGTATGTAGTTAGATGAATTTGAAATCTTTAAAAATGCAGACAACGGTATTAGTATGTATATAACTTCTATAAATGACATATTTCCTTTTTGGTCTGTTTCAAAAAGAATGATCCATTTCTAAAGTGAATATAAGTTAAACACTACTCTCTCTGTTCCCGTGAACCTATTTCCTTTTTGGTCTCTTTAAAAAAGAATGACCCATTTCTAAATTTAGTAACAATTTAGCTTAAACTTATAATTTCACCCTTAATAAGAAACTTTTATAACCAAATAAATACTCTGGGCCCATTTTTGAGTTGTTTAGGACCACAAATTTCAAAAGTGTTTATTATTTCTTACACTCCGTGCCCAGTCAAACAGATTCATATAAAGTGAAACGGATGGAGTACTAATTTATTATTAAGGAAATAGCGTCATATGTATTAAGACGTCTCAAATAAAAAGAGTGTCACATACTTGGAAAGTGGAAGCAGTGGAGAGGAAGCGAGTAGAGAGATTTCCACAGACAAAAGCAGAGGAAGCAATCCCGGAGAGGACTCCAAAGACAGAGGCACGGCGGCTCTCTGGAACTACATCAGCCTGAAATCCAAAAAATAAAAATAAAAACATTTTGAAAATTATGTGAATTATATTGCTCCAATGCTCATACAATTTTTAAGATTTCAGTAGAATTTTGAAGGTAGTTTTACCACATAGGCAAGAGCAAGGCAGTGTACATTTCCTTCGCAAACCATAGCAACGAGAGTTCTTAGGACGTAGTAAGCATAGAAAAAGTATTTTGTCCTGCTGTATGCCAATATCACTGGGGACAAAATTTCGTCAAGACATGATCAATTTTTTTGTTTCAAACACATGATGGTAAATTCTCAATTCGAGAGAATTGAGTATAATAAGTTCCATTTTATTACTCCCTCTATCTAATTTTATGTCTTAAGTTTGATCATACACAAAGTTTAAGAACGTAAAGAAAAACATTTTTGAATCTTGTGCTATTAAATTAGAGTGTGTATAACACACTACTAAATTACACGCTGAATATTGTGATCTTTCTAAGTATGGGTAATTTTATAGGTACCCTTTCCTATAGTAAGATCATTTTCCTTGCAACAATAGGGGATAGTATTACTGTAACTCTTCTCTAAATATGTTTAATTACTTTATACTTAGATCACTAAAATACATATCAGTAGGGTTGTTAAAAACCGAACGGAAACGTTAACCGAACCGAACCGATAGCTTATTGGCTTATTGGTATCGGATTATCGGGGTAATGGATGGTGAACGGATTGAGATATTATAATTAACGGCTTAACGGTTTGGGGGCGGATTACTCAATTTTCTTATAGGGTAAACCGTTAACCCGTTAAGAATTTTTATATTTACACTTTTACCCATATGTATATAAAGTACTATTGAAACCATAAATGGCTGAATCCCTAATTCTATTTTCTAATTCTCAATTGTCTGCCACCACCAGAGGCAGAGAAGTCGTCAGTCTTGTCTCTCTCTTGAACTAAGAACTGAGAAGTCGAAAAATCGAAATTTGAATAATTAATACGTGTATGTATGTATAAGTTGTCTTAATGGTATTACAAATTTGGTTAATATGTGTATGACAATATGAGTAGTCTTAAAGACTTTTCAATTCAAATATACAATTTGGTTAGATCTTAGATGGTACTAAAAATTTGGTATTGATTTGAAACTGTTTGGTATTGATTGAATGATTGTTCAATTTTTTTTTTTATTTTGTTTAGCCGATAATCGCTCGATAACCGCTCAATAATTGTCAATCCGATACCAATCCGCTCGTTGTCTTACTGGATGGCTAGCAGATTACTGTATTTATAATCCGATAACCGTTAAGCCTAATTATCCACCCGACCGCCCGATAAACACCTTTACACAGTAGTACTTAGTTGTTCTTTCATTATTGCCACTAATATTTATCCTTTTCAAGCAAACAAAAGACGAGAGAGAGATAGGGGGGGGGGGGGGGGGGGGACAGCCAAACTATGAAAAGAGAAATTTCCTCTTTCTGTTTCCATAAGTAAGACAAACAAATAAAGAAAGTGAAAGAAACTTCGTACGAAGCAATGGAGTGGAGGAAAAGAGAAAAGTACGTTAGTCCCCTCCTCTTTCAGTGCTCTTATTTGGCTGACGGAAACAAAGTGCAAATTAGGAAATTGGTTTCACCAGAAAGATGAAAAAATTAACCAACTCAGACAGTACACTAGTGGATTTGCTTTGCATGCTTTAGTACTACTTATAATATCCTTTCTTTTTCCAAAGATACTTGATGATAGACTATAATTGCATATTTTAGTCGTTTATTACACTCGAATTTACTGCACTTTAATTGAGTTTGCGCTTTAATCGCTAGTGTTTTGCACTAATTGTGTGTTTTATGCCTTGTAAGTGTGATTCCGAGCTATATAGATGTTAAGGGAATGAATTTAAGTGATTTGAAGCTTTGAAGTCTGAGTAAAAGCTCAAGGAATTAAGCCGGGATCGCGTTCGGGGGTCAAATTTGATAATTAAGTACGAACGAAGACTTGAGGAGGCATATTGCGCACTGTCCAGTAAAATAGACATAACTTTTTGCTCAAAACTCCATTTGGGCTCACAATATATGGCTGGAAATCTAACTCAAAGGGCTACAACTTTCATGTTTTATGTTTTTCCAAAATCCAAACAGAATAGGGTGAAAAATCGCGGTTCCACCGCGACCGCGGCAGAACCGCGGCAGAGTGTACTCGCGGACAACTTAAGAATCAGAGAGTATGTTTGGCCGCGGTTTGAGCGCGACCGCGGTGGGACCGCGGCAGGAAGCGAAAATTTCAGGGACTAAAGTGCAAAACATGGGATTTTAAGTCCTAAACCCTATATTAAACAAAGGAGGCCGTCCAAGAACAAGAAGGGGGACATATTTTGGACACAAATTAGACCTAAGCTAGAACAGAAGATTGCCGGCAGCTAAGGGAAGAGGTGGCTCGGTTGTTCAACGAGGGCCACCTTCGAGAATTTCTAAGCAATCGGGCCAAGAATCACTTCAGGGTGAGAGATGCAAGGAAAAATGAGCAAGAGGAACCACATCATGTAATCCACTTGATCATTGGCGGAGTCGATGTCCCTCAACGACCTATATTCGAGCGCACCAAAGTATCAATCACAAGAGAAAAGCGGACTCGGAGCTATGTGCCTGAGGACTACCTATCATTCTGTGACGAGAAAGCAGAAGACATATCTCAGCCTCACAATGATGCCCTGGTAATCTCTATCCTTTTTAAATAAAATTCAAGTTAAACGTGTTTTAGTGGATCCAGGTAGCTCAGCGAACATAATCAGATCAAGGGTCATGGAACAACTCGGCCTGCAAGATCAGATTGTACCTGTATTCCGGGTGCTGAATGGCTTCAACATGGCAAGAGAAACAACAAATGGAGAGATTATCTTGCTAGTAAACGTAGCCGGGACCATACAAGATGTCGGGTTCCATGTCATCGAAGGTGACATGAGGTATAACGCACTCCTCGGGAGACCNTAGTTCTCTGTGGGATTCGACTCCGGACTTGTAAACCAGATTATATTTGCAGCGACCGCTTAGTCCTTTTTATAAGGCATAGTTGGGCGTGATCAATACTACGACTAATTAATAACGTTAGCCTTTTCATTTCTTCATTAATTCTTAGGGTCTTTAACTATTCATTTTGTTCTCCTTTATCCCATGTGGTTCTTATTTGTCCATTTTTATATTTAAAGGGGTTTAATAGTGGTAATAAGGTATTTCTAAAGATTCATTTGAATTTTTTTAATAAAAAGGAGTCGGTGTGATAGGTCTGAATTAATTATATTGTTGTATGCATGATTGGCTTTATGTTTCTCTAAACATATTCTGATCGCATGTGATGTTTTTCTCTAGCATACTGCTAAAATTCTAATAAATTTACTCTATATTAATATTAAATTTAAATTGAATTAAGATTTTTGAATTATTCATCTCGTAAAATACAATATTAATAGAGAGAGATTATTGAGTAAACTAAGAGGAAGATGGGAAGGAAGAGTAATTAAGTACCTAGAGGAAATATGGAAAGGGTCAAAGGGACTGTCAGCATGACTTTTCTTCCATACGTGTCCGACAGATTCCCCAACACTGGCATTATAATCAGTGATCCCAATCCTATTATCTGCACATGACCAAAATAAAATATGTCATGAGTAATTTATTATAATTATTTAAATGCACGATAATATAATTTTTTTTTTAATAATATGAGTTCATACTCTCTTTATTTTCATTTGATTCTTTTTGGAGTACGGGGATCAAATTAAATAATTTTCTGTATGAACTCAGACATAGATTCTTTAAGTTTTTTGAAATTAAATTATCATATTTATAAACTATTTATACTATAAGTCACATTAGTAAACAATTCAAATATTTAAAAATTCTTTGCTAAATATATGGTCAAGGAAATTTTTTAATTGACAACCTAAATAGTACGTTTTTTTTTTAAACGGAGGGAGTATAACTTAAATTAAAACCAAAATGTTCGTTTCTGGGAGAGACGTTGTAATTGAACAGAAAGACTTGTTTGTGTAATCAACCCTTGGTAACAAATTGTATACGTAATTCACTATCTACCTCCGTTTCAAGATTTTATTTGAAGATCACTCCATGTAAGTTCTTATTCTCCTCCTTGCGAAAACATCTTCCTCTTGATATACATTTTTTAATATTGACGAAACTCATGCTTTGTTCGACAAGAAATGAAACCCCATTTATTAATAACGACAAGTACAGTATAAATATCACACGGATGAAGGAAATGAAACAAAATATAAGAGAGAGAAAATAAAGAAATGGTAACAAAAGTTGGAAGGAATGTAACATGAGACATGATTCACTTGCGTGACAATCAGAGAAAAAGATTTAAAAGTTGCATACTCAATAGTACTTTCTAATGAAGGGAATTTTCTTAGGAATCAGAGGAAATTTCCAAAGTAAAGACAGATAAAAGTGGTTGAGTAATGTACTATGCCTCATCATATCATAAGAGTGGTGATTTTTCCTTATTTGGCTATCTAGGACGGGTATGCACTTGTTTTCATTTCTTCTCTTTCCTTTTTTGTATATGCATGCTCCAATCAAAGAACATTAATGAAGTAGTTTACATTCTCACAATATCTTCTCACTCAATGAAATTTTCCATGCCAATTCATTGATTCTGAAAGGGGCAAATCTCGCAACAAGGGGAACTACACACCGATGAATTAAGACTGACAGTAGTTCCAGTTTATGTGAACCTATTTTCCTTTTTATCCGTTCTAAAAAAAATGACCCTTTTCTAAATTTGATAACAATTTAGCTTAAACTTACAATTCTACCCTTAATGAGAAGCTTTTATACCCGCACAAATGCTCTGGGCCGCATGTTGACTTGTTTAGGACCACAAATTTCAAAAGTCTTTATTTTTTCTTAAACTCCGTGCCCAGCCAAACAGGTTCACATAAATTGAAACGGAGGGAGTATTTATCACTCTTGATAGAACTAGTCATAATTAATTAGTCATAATAATTATGTAGCACTTGAGCCAATTTTGGCATATACGTATGGAAATATAATTTTGTTGATGGCTAGATAAGGCACATGGGTAATTAAGAAACTGTAAAAGAAGATTAATTTTGATCGAGTTCAGATGTTCACTTGAAATCTCGTGGAGAAAGGGGGCGATATGTTAACAAGTAGAGTTGTCAATTAAACTATTTTGCCTTATTACTTTAAGTATTCTTCTAAACAAGTCCAACCCTCAGTTGGAAATGAGTTAAGACTCAAGACTCACGATCAAACTCCATTACGAACCAATTAACTTAGAACCAAAGCAAACAATTTTGTGGAGAATAGTGACGTTAGTGGGTCCGAAATAGTTGTGACATTATATATATTAAAAGAATGATCACTTTTCATATTTAGAAACAAATTATCTTTATGCAGTTAGTTATAGCCGTATAAAATATACGTACCCTTATTTTACACCACAAGTTCAAAAGTCTTCTTATTTTTCTTAAATTTCATGTCCATCAAATAGGTTCACATAAATTGAAACAAAAGGAGTATATTTTCTAATTTCTTTCGCACATTATATTTTTAAGGTTTGAACAAAATGCGGGAGGATAGAGGTAAAATAAGCCAGTTAGCACTTTGTTATGAGCATAAATTCATATTCGAGTAGAAAGAGTGGAATACATGTCACATGGAACCATAAGGAACGTCCCTCACTTTTTTCACCAAAATGGCATGAATACCACTTTGTTATGAGCGTAAATTCATATTCTAAGACTAATATGATGTTGTCAAAGAAATATAAGTAAAAGTCACCTTCTAGGAATTTCAGCTAAGAAATGAAAAAGAAGACAACTTAAACACACAAGCAAAATAATTACAAGTATTAGAATAGGAAAAGTAATGTAGGAAACGATAAGACATTAAATTGAAAGCATTTTAAGCAGAGGCAAATCTAAAATATAGAAGCGAGTGGAATTTAGAATGGGTATGACCTTATTATTATTACTGTTATTATTATTAATATAGTTCTAAGGGAAAGTGAACAATTCGGTTGTACCCACGGAACACGTCCTAGATTCGCCTCTAATTATGAGTCATCATGGAAATGAAAAGTCAAAGAAGGGATTAGGGGAATAATAATTACCGCATGTTGAAATCCAGTGAGATATATAGCGAGGGAGCATTCATCTTTTCCAGGACAAATGGCAGACATGGTGATATCAGTAATGGCAGGAATCACCATGAATGCAGAGAAGCAGTGAAGAAACACTGTCATGAATATGTGGCTCAACCCACTACTAGACAACTTTTCCATACCTTCAAATTCTCTTGCCTACTTCTTTCTGTGTCACCTTCTCACTTCAATATAGAGCAAAAGCAGAGAAACTCCAAGTGTTAAAGGCAGTACTAGAAGTTCAAATAGATATACATCAGAAAACGTTTCTTTTACTTTGTCTTTTCTGAATATTGTTTTAGCTTTTGAATGATCGTTTTCTTGTCTGCATGCCAAGTTAGCTTCGCTCTTGGGGAAAGCGAGTAAAAACCGGAAAAAGAAATTAAAGGAAAAGATGTTTGCTAATGAGACAGGGAGGGGGAGGTTTAGAGGCCCTTTTAACACATGGGCAGATCTTAGTGTATGCTATGGGCGTCTAAAGGGCCGGGCCGGGCCGGGCTGGGTAGGGAAATGTTGGAGCCGTACGGGTTTCGAACCGGGTCGATTATGGGTTAATTAGGGGTTACCGGGCTTAACGTGTTCGGGTTCATCCGGGTAAAAAATGAACCGTAAGGGTTACAGGTACAAGGGGCCGGGCCAGGCCGGGTTAGTGTAATTTTTATTTTATTTTTTGTATTTTGTGTAACTATTGTAAGTTATATTAATATAAAGTAAAAATATAAAGAATACAATGAAGGTGGGAAAAAAATTGCACTTATAAATTGCAAGTGCTTTTTTTATTTCAAACTTACAAATTGAAGTTTGCATTTAACAAGTAAATTGACGAAAAAAGAGAAAAACTAAATTTTCATGCATAATAATACTTCAAATTAATCTAACAAACTAAAACATTAAGCATAAATACGTCTAATAATTTTTAAATAACACAAATTGTCTTAAATCAACTTAAATACGAATTTCGGGAGGACGCTCAAGACAACTCTTCATATGCCTCCTTAAACAGCCTGTGCCCACACACTTTGGACGAAGATTTAAGACTCGACCATAATTCTTGTACTTTACTTTGTGAACTTCTTCATTTTCTTCTACCACCTCAAAGTGTCCCAAATATATGAGCGCACTCTAGAAGTATGGGGCATGATTTAACTTGAATTGAGAATTTGAGTTTGAGAAATGAGAGATGAGTGAAGAAATGAAGAAGAGGGGTGGGTGAGGTTGGGGGTGTATTTATAGTTTTTCAAAAGGCTAAATTAGTAATTACAAAAAGTGTTAAATTTAAAAAAAATTGGCCCAAAAAGAGCTAAATGTGCAAAACAGCCGTTGGGCAACGACCTTGGCCCGGCAGACCGTTGCCAATGGTCAGAAAGTCAGAAACATTAAAAAAAGATTTTGAAAGTAGCCGTTATACCGGTCTGGGCCAGTCCGGTTTAACCGGTTCTACAGTAAATCGCGTTGACCGGGTTTGACCGGTCCGGTTAACCGGTTGCACGAAGGTAACGGATCAACCCCCCTTACCCCATTAACCCAGCCCACCCGGCCCCCTTTGTACCGGTCCGGGCCAATTCCAGTTTGTATATTAAATATATCTATTTAATATATAAAAATAGATGGTAAAATGATTGAAGAAAGCACAAACTAGTTCGAGTATTATATATTAAAATAATAAATAAATATCAATTACTACTTTTAGTAGGATTACTTTCCGAAATGATATATAACAAAAAAAAAATCGATTATCAAATTACTCAAATAAATAAATATGATTATCACACAATTTCCCAATCAAACAAAAATAATATATCAAAAAATATCTTTGAAATAAGGGTGAGTCAGGTCCTAACGGATCGGGTCAATATATTTTGGTTGGGTCCGGTTATTAATTATTTAAGAAAGACAAAAGAGTGGTTCCGTTAAACTAAGGGTATGAATGAGCAAGTATTGGACAGATTGGGCATATCTGTGCCAAACTATTAACGACGGATATATTTATCCTAATTCGCATAGTTCACTAGCATATATGCCATTTTCCGATTAAAAAAAAAGAGTAATATTTGGTAGTTGGAATGCATGTGACCATTTTAACTTTCCTTGTTTACTGTCATTTTCATAGAACTGTTCATACCATGGAAAAAAAAATCTTTTTGTTGCTCATATCTTGTCGGTGTTTGCTTTCGTTTTTCTTTCTAGCCTCGGGGATTTCAAAAGGAAATAATTCATATGCACGAGTAGTCAAAGAGTTGTTCAGCTGCCAGTCACGAGATTATTTCACTCTATTCATATGCACGAGTAGTAAAAGTTTTCATCAAGCTGGTAAAATTGTACTGTAATACAAACAAGCAACTTTTCATTTCCAGCTAAGAATATTCGAGTGGCTTACAAAGAAAACACCCTTTCTGTGTCTTGACTCCAAAACTTATAACACCAATATCTACCACATAAGATAAGATTCTTTTTGTGCGAAGAGTTAAAGTGCACTGGAGTTGTGTCTCAGGTACATATGGTTAACCATAGGACCGCTTGCATTCTATTTCTATAATTGGGTCAAAGCATAAATGTACAAAACAATTCCAGATATAAAAGTTAGTACAGATCTGCAGACACTTCACAACATTAAACAATTACCGGTGGGCAAGGTTGTTGGCAAATACAATAATACACAAACAATAATGTTATATAATTGCGCAAGGGAAAAAAAACTTAAAAGAAGAAGAATTAAGTGGACAAGATTCATCACAATCTACCTGCCAATTCAATGACAGATTCATGCACAAGCTCTTCAAGCAACTTTCCTTCAATTTCCATCCCTACATTGGCTAATTCTAATCTAAAACTTTCAAGCCACCGTTTCCCCATCACCTCCTTCGTCACCATTCCTTCCATCACCAGGCTGTTTATGTCCTCCGCATCACAAGAGAGATATTTCACCTCACTAGAAAACCATTCCTTCATCCGGTCCCACACTTGGTCCACCAATATCAATCTAGTTCCCTGCGGCTGATTATTATGGACCCCAACATAAGGTATGGCTCTTTGGCAGTTGTCTGGCCCATATCCTGCAATATCTAATAAAGCTGCATTTACACAATCGAACACAAGCTTTTGGGTTGATCTCCTTTGCCTTCGCTTAGCCTCATGTAATGTCTCCTTCTCATTCAGATCAATGTATTTTTCTCTGAGTGATGGGTCCAAAGGGCTTTCAGGAGAGTGCCACATGGTCGAGAAAGCATCAGATTGCACTTCATCAAGGCCGGCCATGGTTAGTAGTGTTTGAACAAAAGAGAACCATTCACGTTCTACTTCCTCTGTCCGCTGAGTAGACGATGATGGTCTTACACATGCTGAACTGGCTGTATCTGCACAGGAATCGTCCCATGACAATGTACGAGCAATCGATCCTATTGGAGGAGATTTATCGATCAAATTGGACCTTATAGGGTGAAGAGACAACTCGGTACCTGCTAATTTGATTTAAACAAGGGATATGGGAGGGGGTGGGGGGTTAGAATTAGTTTTAAATCAAGGAAAGAAACTAGAGAACATGTTGGATTGTTGATGACATTTACCATGACGGTCCAGCTTGATACCGGCTGATGATATATGTGCTGGATGTTCATCCTCTTCAAATGGTGTTTCCAAAACTGATATAGGACTCGGTTGGTCCTGGTTTTCACATGGGTGTCCAGCGCGCAAAGATCTTGCTTCAGAGAGTGCAACCTACAAAATTATTATAACATAAATCCACCTTGAACAACTTCTTAAGCAGTCATATTGACGCTATTTGAGTTCTCCAGTGTCCGACAGTTCCCACACATCGGAAAAAAAAGTTGTTTACCGAAATCACAGAATCTAATAAAATATTCAAGAAATTGTAAATGCACTCCACCAAAGGTGTGTAGATGGCTACCACAAAAAAATAGAAGAGAAAAGTCATAATGATGTAAAATGCAAATGAACCATTTTCTAACAACTTGCAACAATGTAGTAGAGGGAGAAACATCAGATAACTGCTTTACCTCAGGGGAGGTTGTGGCTTGCTTCCCAGCCACATCTTCGCAAGCCAGTGTGAATGAGGATTCGCGAAGATTGGTTGCTGAAGACTCAACCCCGGAATCATCATGGAATTCACTACTATATTTGTCAACTTTTGATAGAGAATGTAAAGGTTTTGCACCTGTCTGCAATTCATCATTGGACTGCGAACACTTAGCTTCGTCTTTGTTTGGCTTTTTGTTCCTAGAGAAAAAAAGATTTGAGACCCTCCCTTTCAGTGATGATTTTGTACTTCTAGGCTTCGTTGTCTGCTTGGGAAGGTCATTTTCTCCAGTCACATGATCTGGGGCGCCCACATTCAACTGTGCACCGAATGCACTGGAAGATACAGGGACAGACTTGGACCTCAAAAGATTCCTTGGCGACTTGTTGATACCTTCATCATCTTTGGAATTACTCACTGAGTTGGAATTAGGAATCTGGGGATCTTCTTTGCTACTTTCCTGCTCTATTCTTCCTGCCGTCTTAATATCAGAGAGAGCAAGCATCTCGCCTAAAGTGCTGGAGCTTCTCCTCATTGGTCTTCGTTCTTGACAACTCCCGTTAGATGCCACCATCGCCCATCTCTCAGAAAGTCGCTTCTTGGCTTCTCTGGAAACTGAAGATTCAGGAGAATAAGAAGCACGGCTCATGGAGGAGCAAGAATAAGGACTGCCAAACCTATTTATGTATTCCCATGAGTGTCTAGAAGCTGGTGACATGACTTCAGAATCACTAAGATTTCCAGCTGCATACTCCTTTTCAGACTTATTAAATGAACTTTCGTCACCAATGTAGCCATTCGAAAATACAGAAGAAACTAATGTTTCATCCCTTTGATGTGTACCTATGTTTACTCGCATCTGCTGTGTGATAGCCTTTGCCACTTCTCTTGATTCTTGAGCTTCATCAGCCTCCATGTTGACAAAACTTGTTTCAGCTTGTGATACTCTTGGTGATGCAGACGGTGAAGAGTTTGCAGCCCTAAAGTTGTGAGTCTTACCGATGCTTGGTTTTAACACGACTATCCGTGTAGGTTGAGCATGATTTTCATCAATATTCCAACTTGCTGTAGGAGGGGTAAATGCAATATGGTTTTTGGCCCTGTTTCCCTTAACTCTGTTTATCTCCTCATTTTTCTTCACTGATCCACCAAATTTGCAATCATCAACCATCTTCGATGGTCTTAGAACAGTTATTCGCTTTGTCTCAGGAGGAGGAGGTATAGACTGCAAATTATATAAATGCTGAGAGAACATCTGATTCGGTTCTTGCAAAAACTTGAGGAACAGATCTGTGTTGGAACTTAAGACATCTATTGCATCTTGGAATTCCTTAGACTGGCGAAGTTGTTCATCTATGGATAAACATTTTGCTTCAATAAACTTCTGACGAACAAAAGCCGACTTCTTCTCAAAACTAGTTTCATTGTGTCTTGCCTTTTGTGGGGATTTACTTCTCACACAGTTCATTTTTGGGGAGTGCTGCCAAACTTCATATACATCTTTATATTCATTCTGTTCAGGATATTGATGAAATTCTTGCTGCATTTCTTCCACCAAGGATTCGTTTTCGTGCTGGCAATAGCTGAAGGAGGAATCTGTATGACACCGTGAATGACCTCCAAAATGACTTCTTACAGCTGGAATAGATTTCTGAGCCGGAAGAGCATCAAGCCCCATCAGCTTGGCAACAACACTAGGTGGATTATGACGAGAGTCTATTTCCTTGGACATTTCTTGGGCTATAAGCATCTTTATTGGTGTTCCATTTGATTTCCTGTTTGAGCTAGTCCTCTTCAAATCTGAGACAATCTGCATGCACCATATATAAGCATTAGTATTAAGCCAAACTCTCCGGAAAACCAGCACCTTGCTATCTAAATAAATGTCATCTAGATAGAATATGCACCATTTTTTCTTCTACTTGATCCTCAGAAGGCAACAACCTCACCACATCTGATTGGCTCCTCAACAGAGAACCTGCAATAAGCTGGACCAGCTCAACATGCAGATTCGACCTTATAGTTGTATGGCATAAACTACTGGACCAAAAACCGAAGGTAGCATAAAATCAAATGAGATCAAGGCATGCCCACGGGCAGTTTGAAGAATCAAGCTTATGTGCTCTCAAATTGAAATCAAGATGTTTTTCCAATAAACTAAGTAATTATTACAGCTGTTTATGTTGTTTTCAATGCTCAATAATTTCATGGGACAGAGAATTTGAGACAATATTGCACGGAAACAGCATTCATGTCAATGATAACGGGAGACGGAAGAAAAAAAAATTAGCATAGAGTTTCACCATCACGATGTGGTTTATCTGTAAGCAGTCTGTTTCCTGTCACCCCTGAATTTAAATCAAAAAGGTTCACCATTCGTCCCAAGCATCCTGGAGAAGGTTTATCGTGATTGCGATTCTTGCCACTCTGAAACCCATTCATCTTAACTCCCGAGACCATGCAAGGAAGAGTATAAATCCCAAAGGGCGCATCAATCATCCCCTCACACAAAGAGATAGGCAATGCCATATATGTTCAATATGAAAAAAAGTACAGTATGTTTTTTACAAGTATATACCTGTCCATGCAAATAGAAAAAAGAGGGAAGATTTGGCCAGAAAACAATATAAGAACAAAAGGCATGATCAGACAAATCAACCGCATGAAACTATGAAGGTTAAAATTGAAATAACACATTAAAAACAAAGATAAAGCTACTATAACACAGAAGTGACCAATGATCAGACAAATTAACCTAAAGAAAAAAAAAAAACAGTAGGAAACGTGCTGAACAGATCAGGAGAAGGTCAAAACTCAAAGTGCACCCCTTCAGCTTTCGTGCAGAAATCTCTGAAGTGATTAAGCACTAGTTTGGCCATAGATTTTGGGAACATTTTTTCAAAAACAAAATTGAAAACATTGTTTGTTCATAGGACAGATCAGTTTTTGTAAAAAATTAAAAAAAAAATTTCAAGTTCCCAAAAACTAGTTTAGGGCAGTTCTTGGGTGAAATTTTTCTTCCATTCACGAAACTTCAAGCTTTTCCCCAAAAAATGCACATCCAAACACAACTTCAACTTCCAAAAATTATTTTTCAAACACAACTTCAAAAACTCATTTCAACTTTTTCAAGTTTCAACCAAATCTATGTTTAAACGCTAGCTAAGTTGATTGTCTTACTGGCGTTTGGTTCAAAAATTTATTAGAAGAGTTTTTTTCAAAGAAAATTTCACTTTCTGCAAAAATGTTCTTCAACCAAACACCATGAAATAAAAAGCACTCAGATTTTGCAAAGACTGGAAGAGTAATCCACACTAAACAATACAGATCAGTCGCAGCAAATACGCATAAACATCTATTGCAGAAATTCTAGAATAAAGAGCCTATACGCGACTCTATTTGCAGCAGTAAATTTCTGTACAAAGACGTGGTCCATAGAATTAAACAAAGATAATGAAGAATTAACTATAAAAAATTAAAGCTACAAAAGGTCTCCTCTGGAAAGCTAAAATACTCCAAAAAGGAAAAAGAAAGTAACATTGGATTTACCTCAGAAAAACGAGATCGGGGGAAAGTGCAGGAAGCCGAAACAGAAAAATCACTGGGGGCTCCACTATAGAAGCTTCACTGTACCAAAATATATGAGCGTAGAAAGCTCAACGGTACAACTTGAGTGTTAGCTGAAGGTGCTTTTTCCACCGCAGAGTGGTCGCCGGAAACGGAAACTAACATTCCGGAGCAAATGTTGCCGGAAATTCGGCCTTCACGCTGAGTGTTAGGTGCAGATATTTTCACGGCAGAGTAGTCGCCGGCAACGGAAAACTGGCATTCCGGTGGAAATGTGTCCGGAGATAGATTCAGCTTCGACCTGAGTCTTAGATGAAGGTGGTGTGGTAGCTGCCTCGCCGGAAAGGGGAAACTAACATCTGAAGGAAATGTGGCCGGAGATTCGGTTCGGAAAGAGCCACCGACTAACGGACTTGACTAGCTTTTGTTTATTCTGATTTATTAAATGAGGAT
This sequence comes from Nicotiana attenuata, assembly GCF_001879085.1. NCBI lineage: Eukaryota > Viridiplantae > Streptophyta > Magnoliopsida > Solanales > Solanaceae > Nicotiana > Nicotiana attenuata. The sequence continues at coordinate 20,551,029 of NC_031991.1, read as the reverse complement.
TCAATTTTATCAATTACAGAGAAAGTAGAGGAGAAGTGAAGTGAAAATTTTCTACATCAATAAGTACAGAATAATAGATTGTGCATCAGTACAAAAGGTAAATTTATTTGACAAAGAGGTCCTTATATTTTTGGATAAATGTATTCTGACCCCAATTTCTTTTTGTTTCATTGAGGTTTTCCCCCACACCCAAGCCGCTTTCTAGGACCTGCCAAGATTTTCCTAGTTAGAGCGTTAAAGAGCTGGTTTGATGCTAGGGATAAGGCATCTCGTATTAAATTTGAGATAAGTTTATTTCATATTTAATGTATAAAATTAAGATATAATTAATTCAGAGATTAGTTATCCCAAGATTATAGTATTATTTTTATTCCTATGGAAGGTGGGATAACAATTTTTATATAACTAATTCCGGAATAATTAATCCTGGAATAACTTGTTTCCCAACCAAACAACTCCTAACAGTATAGGTAATGGTATTTAGATGCATTATTAGATGCATAATATGTCTGTGTTTTTAAATAAATTTTTATCATTTAACTATAAATAATTACAATATATATTCTCATCTTATTAAATTAGTTAATCATGATAAGTAGTAGCATTGTCACATGTATTCAACGTGTCAAATTGATACATTTTCGTCGAAAAATTACACTGTGTAATTAGGTAAAAAATAATTTATATGTATGTATACTATGTATTGTCTTTCCTTGACTTATTCATGGGTTTAGTCTTTATATTTTGACGTCACTTTAGTAAAAATTCTGACTTTGCCGCTAATGATAAGTTGACATAGCTTATTGAACATAATAGTAGCACCAACAGATGACCGTTGAAGTTATAATAATACTTGGTGATTATAAGTAATTTTATGTAGGACTACAAATTTAAATCATAATATTACGAGTTTGAATTCAATAATGTTTTGATCATTGATATGTTGTTGGATTTTTTTTTCGTTTCCAGAATAATATTTCAAATTTAATGTTGTGACCTATATATTAGAGAACCAGAGAACTTTTAGGAAGTAATTTCTTTTATTCAATGTCATACCATCCAGTATAAAAGTTAGGTGTATCGTTAATTGTGGATGGCTTCCACATTTATCTTAAATGCATGATTTAATTTCAAATTTGTAATGAGACTGTACAAAATTAGGGTCATCACTACAATGATTATTTCTTTTTCTTTTGAGTTCCTTTATGGTCTAAAATTGTTATAAATGAATCAGAAATGATGATATCCCATCTTGTCAAATAGTAATTGAATATGTACCATTTATAACCCCTTTTTTTTCCTATTGGCATGGCTCCTTATTGCTCTTTCTTTTCTTTTTAATAGATTTAAAAAATCACTTGCCATTTTCATTTACTTTATTGATCATTAGGGCATATTCTAAAAAGGAGAATATGAAAGTTTTCAATGATTATAGTGTTTAAATTACCCTTAGTAAGATAATGATGGTTATAGTAAGTTACCTTGTACGTTTGTGTGAATTATCTGTCTCATCTCCTCTAAATTTCTTATCTTAACAGGAAAGAAGACAAGCAAGCCAGCACAACTCCATGGATGTCACATTTATCTAACACCAAAAATGATAAATAATTACAATGCAATTGTTGGGTATCTAACAGTTGTACTACTGTAATAAAATATTGATACATCTGGACATATTTTATATAGAAAAAACCATACAATAAGTATTTTATTAAAGTAGCTTTCCTATGATTGGCTTTATAATGAAGGTTTTAGGTTTACTTACTTTACTCAAAGTCTTGTCCTTGTCCGTGGACTCTCAAAAAATGCGATATTCAGCGGTTGGAAATTCTACCTTTAATTTTTATGAGTCTTTTCAAGCATTATTATTACAAAGATAAAGACATATTTTTTCTTTTTTCTTTCTGAAAAATCATTTCCCGCAAAGCACCATGGTGTTCAAACCAATAACCCTAGAAATTTTTGAAAACTTGCAAAAACGTCTTTAAACTCGTTCGTTTAATGTGTTTCAAGACGTTTTAAGTTTTATAAAAAATTGCTTTTTATGATGTAGAAAAAATATTTTTTTAATAAAATAAGTATTTTTTTTATGATGCAGAAAAATATTTTTTTTAATAAAATAAGTATTTTCTTTTTATGATGTAGAAAAAGTATTTTTTTTTTATAAAATGAGTACTTTCTTTTTATGTTGTAGAAAAAGTATTTTCTTTTATTTCAACAAAAAGAGTATTTTCTATTCATGATGTGGAAAAAGTATTTTTGTTACAAAATGAGTACTTTATTTTCCTGTTGTAGAAAAAATATTTTCTTTTAGTTCAACAAAAAGACTATTTTCTTTTCATGTTGTAGAAAAAGTATTTTCGTTCATTTCAATAAAATAAATACTTTATTTTATTTTAATGTGATATCTAAAAAATAGCTCACTAACTTCGTCCTTTATTTTATTGATATAAATTTTATTTGTTGTTTTTTCTATTGTGATAACGTGTTTCTCTTTATTTTCAGATTTTTTTTATGTTTGATAATTATTTTTGGCAACAACAGTTAGTTAAATAAAGCATTCGACATCATGAAAAGAAAGTATTTATTTTGTTGAAATGATAGAAAATATTTTTTCTACGTCACAAAAAAATTAGTAATATTTTTTTGTTGATAAGTAAAATTATTTTTTCTATATCATGAAAAGAATGTACTCTAAATAATATTTTCATATATTTAGGGTGGAGGACGTCGGGGGTAGAGGTGGGTTTGGGTGGTGTGTGGGTGAAAGTGGGGGGGGGGGGGAAGGGAGAGAGGTGGGGATGGTGGGTGGGGGTTGGTGGAGATGGGGAAGGTTGAAAAAAAGTTTCAGAAAATAAACATTTAAACCAACCAAACATGGAAAAATTAGAAATATTTTCCAAAACATGGGTCAAGGTAAAACTTTAAGAGGTGTTTTTATTTGCATTTGTATCTCCGTCAAACTATATTAATTTATTATGATTAAATGATAATTTGAAGATGAGATGTATATTAAATAATCATAGTTAAATTAATAAAGTTATAAACATAGATGTAGGGGTGGGCGTCGGTCGGTTCGGTCGGTTATTATGAAAGTACGGTTCGGTTTATCGGTTTTCGATTTTGTAATATTAATAACCAAATCAAACCAAAGTATTTACGGTTCGGTGCGATTTTTTCAAAGTTCGGTTCGGTTATTTTCGGTTTATTTTTTCGGTTTTAAACGGTTCAAGAAAATTTTATGCTTCTGTGGAAATGCTGGTTTTAAAGTTCGTATCTAATAAAGGAGGAAGGGAATAACAACGTGGAAAAGTTTGATGTAAATCCTACAGTAGTTGTATCCAATCATTTAAGGCCAAAATGTTTTGCTAGAAAAAGAAGACAATAGAATCTGTCAAGGTCAGCTTATCAACAAACTAATTGGAGTACTGCTTCAAAAAAGAATTCATCGCTAACTACCTAACTGGAAAACAATTCCACTTGAGATTGAGAAGAATTCAGCGATGAAAAGAACTTCACGTCCAACAGGACTTCACGTCCAATAAGACTTGACGTCCAAACGTGTTCTCAACAGTGAACACAGCAGCAAATCTATCTGCAAGCCTGCAACAGGACTTCACGTCCAAACTCCAAACAGTCGCACAGAGCTGAGGAAGAAGGCAGCAGTCGCAAAGTTTGCATAGTGTCGCAGTCGCACAGAGCCTCAGAGGAGAGGAACCCTAAATCTAATTTTTGATGGGAAGTTGGGAACTTGGGAAGTAACGTAAGTGACTGTGACAGTAAGTTTGGGTAATTAGGTTTGGATAAATGGGGTGGGGTGGGCTTCAAAGGTATTGGACTATTGGGCATTTGGGCTTCTGCCTAAGATCATAAGATGGGCAGGGTAATAAGTTTTGAACTAATACCCAAATTTTTGATTTTTCGATTTAACCGAAAACCGAAATAGAAAAACCGTAAACCGCACCAAAAAACCGAAAATTAATAATTTTAAAACCGTGCACCGACCGAAAAATTGATTGAACCGAAACCAAAAAACCAAAATTCACGGTTCGGCCAACTTTTTCGGTTCGGTCGGTATTATGCCCACCTCTACATAGATGTCACTATTTACGAGTTTAGTGCAAATATTTGGTGCAAGCAATTTTTTTCTATCATTTGTTCCTTTCCATGTTTTTCAACCGAAAAAGCAAAAGCTAACTACTCATCTGACTTTTAACTTGCATGTTTCGATTGGTACCAACAATTTTGCACGTACGTTCTTTTATTATTTTTTATGATTTTTTGCGTAGCAGGAGATTTGTAACAACCCAATCGGTCGTTTTGTATAATTGCGCCCCATTATCCCTTTTATTACTTCACACTTGTGTATTTATGATTTTATGACTTGCGGGGTCAGTTAGTTTTGTTCAGAGAAGCTTTCGGGTTTGACCTTTTTTTTAGTTAAAGTCCACTAGGCATTGTGCCTAAAGGTGATTTTCATATATGTAAAATATAGTACAACCAAAGGGGGGGGGGGGAGAGGGCATAAACCTGACCTCCGGAATAAGATGACTGTGCACTTGGTTGTCCAAACTTGACACCAAAGTGCACTCTGAAAGCTGTGAAAAGTTAAACCTATGATGAAGTGCCCATTGTCTATCCAACATTGATAGACAATTGGGTGTACAAAAATGGTGAAGTAAGCCTAGGTCAACTATACAAACATGCACAAATGAACCTAAATCGACTAAGCAAAAGAGTTGGAAGGTTATCTTCCATGTACAACAATTTCTACAACTAGTAAAAGTGTAGAATCTCCCTAACAAATATGACAAAAAACATGTGAGTGGAGTGGGGACTATCTTCAACTTTGCTTTGACATTGGGGTCAAAGAAAGCCAAGTTGAAGATAGTTGACAGAAGGGCCCTTGTAATTGGGCAGAAAAGCTGTTTCTATCTGATGCATTTGACATAAGAGAGTGAGCATTGGCTTGCTTCTGGCATCCAAGGTAGCATGAAACAACGAGCTTGAGTTGATGGCTTCTGGCTTCTGAGAATGCTGGTGCAGTGTGTGGGCTTTAGCTGCTAGAATCTGAAAGGATGCATAGCATGATAACTAGGTTTGGACCCTAGAACTGTCCTGTTGAGAGTGTGCTTGCTGAAATGTCTGATATTGAGCTCCAGTGATGTTTCTACTAGTGAATCTGTATTTGGAGATAGGAGATCTCTGGGGAATCCTGTTGATGAGGTTTGACTGAATCTGTATCAACTTAATAGGATCCTTGTGGTAGGCCTAGGTGAATTGACACACCTGCAGGAGGTTGAGCATCTAGGATGCTAATAACTCCTCGCAGTTGCAACAATAGTCTGAGCCTATCTCTAATACCTCCAGAATAAGATGAAAGTACACCTTGTCGTCCAATCTGACAACCAAGTGAAACCTCCCATATACAACAAGTTCTACAACTAGAGAAGGTGTAGAAACTCCCTAGAAAGTGTGGGAGAAACATGTGTATGTAGAGGAGACTATCTTCAACTTTGCTTTGCAATTGAGGTCAAAGAAATCCCAGTTGAAGGTAGCTATCAAAAAGGTCCATACATTTGGGCAAAGGAGCTACTGCTGTCTGGTTTTTCTGAAAGGAGAGAGTGAACATTGTCCTGCTTCTATCATCCAGAAATTGAGGCAGCTGAACTGAACTGAAGGCTTCTGGCTTCTGTGAAGGTTAGTGCATTGTGTGAACCCTTGATTTGGACCCTTGCTTTTTGACTTAGAAGTTTTACTTCGAAAATGTTGACCAAACTTTGACTTTTAAGAAAACGACCTCGGAACTGTGGTTTCATGGCTCTAATAGCTTCGTATCATGATTTCAGACTTGGGAATATGCCCAAAATTAATTTTGGAAGTCCGTAGGTTGATTTGCCGAAATTTGGCAATTTAAAGTTGAAAAGTTTGATCGTAGCTTGACTTTTAGCTATGGAGCTCGGAATTTGATTTTGGGACTTAGAATAGGTCGGTTATGTCATTTAGAACTTGTCTGCAAAATTTGGTGTCGTTTGGAGTTGATTTGATAGGATTCGGACGTTTAGTTGTAATTCTAGAAGTTCTTGAAAATTTCCTTGAATTTCATGCATTTTAGAGTTCGATTCGTAGTTTTAGATGTTATCTTTGTGTTTTGATCATGCGAGCGAGTTCTTATGATGTTTTTAGACTTTTGTGAATGTTTGGTTTGGAGCCCCGAGAGCTCGGATGAGTTTCGGACATGTTTCGGAGAGTTTTGGACTGAAATTTGCAGAAATGTAGTACCTGGTGCTCTGGTGTTGCAATTGCGAACACCAGGCTAGCAAATTCAAAGGCGACAGTAGGGGGCTAATGTCACAAATGCGACCACCCCTTTGCATTTGCAAATAAAACAGAATCTAGGCAAAGTTCGCAATTGCGAAGCCTTTCTCGCAAATGCGATGAAGTATAAGGCTGTCAGGGTTCGCAAATGCGAGCCCTGGTCCGCAATTGTGAAGGGTTCACAAATGCGAACTCTGTGTCGCAAATGCGACATCTGCAGCTAGTTAAAGGGTTGGAAGACAGTATTTTTGAACTTATTCTCTCATTTTTGAATCCTAGGCTCGGTATGAGGTGATTTGGAGAGGGGATTTTCACCTATAAACCTTGGGTAAGTGATTCTAATCTATTTCTAATCAAATTCTATCAACATATCTTAGATTTTAACATCAAAATCATGTGAATCAAAGTGAAAATTTGTGAAACTTTGTCAAGTTTTTGAAAAATAAGAAATTGAGTTTTGAGAGTCGATTTGGACTCGATTTTGAAACTAATTACATATATGGATTTGTGGGGTCATGAGTAGATGAAATCTACCATTGGACCCGGGTTTTGACCGGGAAGGCCCCAGGTTGTCTTTTGTTGACTTTTTAAGAAAAGTGTAAAGATCTTAGCTTTATCTATTGCAATTGAATTTCCTAGCATTGTTTGATAATATTGAGTTGATTTTGGTTAGATTTGAGCCATGTGGAGGTGAATTTTAAGGGAAAAGCTATTTTCGAGTGTTGAATTGGCCTAATTGAGATAAGTGTCTTGCCTAACTTTGTGTGGGGGTACTACCCCCTAGGATTGGTATTGTTGATTCAATTGTGCTAAGTGAAATTCATGTACGCAAGGTGACGGGTGGGTACACGGGTTGTACGTGGTATTTGACCGGTTTAGGTTACTTATACTATTTCCATGAACATGATATGAATGCCATATCATGTTCTAATTCTTTTAGTCAATCTATTCATACTTGTGTTAGTCTGTCCTTAAATGCCTTAAGTGATTTCGTTAATACTTGTTCTACCTACTAATTGATTACTTACTCTCCTGCTTTAATTGAACTTGTTGCTTTTTTGTATTGTTACATGCTATCTCTTCATTGTTAATTATCACTATTTGAAGTTTTTGATCGTGTTATCTCTTTCCTTATCAATTATCATTTACTTGAAGTAATCGCTCATGTTATCCCTTTCCTTGTTGATTTCCATTTTTTGAAACTCCTTGCTAAATGATATCTCTTTTATTGTGAGTTAGTCTTATCTAATATAATATCGTGGTTATATATTATTTCTCTCATTGTTGAGTTAATTGGTGTTGAAGTTGTGAAAGACGTTAAATCGTTGAGGCGAAGTTAGTTATTGTTGAGACATCTATCTTATTGAGTATTTTACCTCCATTGTTGTTGTTGATATTATTGTATACATTGTGGTGAAGCCATGGGCTGTTGTTGTAAAAATATTGGTATTGTTATTGTTGTTGGCCAGTTGTGATATATGGGCACTTATGGTGCGAATTGTTATTGTGATATGGTATTGACGCGCATGCGGCGGTATAAGTCTTGGGGTTAATGTGCATGTAGCGGTGGTATAAGGTAGGAGTTATGTGCGTGTTTCTTGTAGGGGAACTACATGAAGCCACGCGGCGCCATATGGTGGGCTAAAGTGCGTGTAGCTATTTCGAAAAATTTATTTTCAAACCCCTATTTCAAATGTAAGGTTTACGCGGCATATAAGGAAAGATTGTGATTGAAATTGAGAAATGTGAATACGAAGCGGTACCTTGGTTTTGATTTCATTATACACGAGGCGGTACCTCGTTGTGATTATTGTTGTTTATTTCAGGTTGCAACGTGTTTTGGTGAGAATATTTCTTGTTGTCTCATTCCTTATTGTTCTAGCAGTTGTTGTCCGTACATGATCATTGTAGCCTCTTTAGTTGCTTCTTTTATGCAATTTTCATTGTTGATTCCGGTACTAGTCCTGCTATCATCTTATTTCATATCAGTTGTTTCTTCACTTTCCATTACATATCCATATTATATTTCATTCTGTTTATTTGTATCCTAGTATGTGTATTGACCTGGTCTCGTCACTACTCTACTGAGGTTATGCTCGATACTTACTGGTTACCGTTGTAGTGTACTCATACTTCGCTTTTGCACATTTTTGTGCAGATCCAGGTACGTCTGCTCGTGCCGGTCATTAGAGATTATTTGTAGCTGCTGCTTGGGAGACTTCAAGGTATACCTGCTCTATGTCCGCATGCCTCTAAGTCACGCTCCTTATTTTACTTTGTGTTGTATTTCTTTTAGATAGTGATGTACTAGATATTCTAGAATTATTTTATAGAGCTTATGACTCAGTTCCACAGGTTTTGGGGAGCGTTCTGTTGAGATTATGTTGATTCGGAAGGTTATATCAGTATTCAACTTGTTTAGTATTTGATAGTTTGTTACTGCCAAGTTATTATTACTTGTTAGGCATACCTAGTCGTAGAGACTCTATGCCATCACAACATCCTACGGAGGAAAATTTGGGGCCGTGACAAGATTCCTCCCCATGCAATAAATCCAAAAATGTCCATCGTTCATCATAAATTAGATTTCCCAAAACTTTTAAGAGTAATAACGCAAGATTGCACTCGTTGCTTTGATTCAGTGCTTACTTGACAATAACTGTGTGGATAGTGTTTACCCTAAAATCGGATAACAATTGAATTTATACATGATTTTAAGGACATGTGAGTTAACTTGGTACAAATTGAGAAGAATGAATTTGTATTGAAATTGACGATAAAAGAGTAAATACAAACCACACAAATTGAATAGCCTTGGCCCTCGAGTTCAGTCACCTTTAAACAAAGATGTTTCAACCGGCTTATGAACAAAATAACAAGATAATAAAAGCTAGAAAATGACAGTATATTGCTTTATATTTTGTGAATATCATATATTTACAAATGATCAGACCCCCTTTATATAGTAGGGGATATGAGGTAAGAAATCCCATGGTTAGCCAATTAATCGGCCTCTTCTTGATACGTGTCGGGATTTTTGCCGTGATCCTCGCCCGATGGCGGATATTTTAGATTCCCGTTATTTGGCTCGGTAAGCTTCCTTCGATCTCGTTCATTCTCTATCTTTTTCGGTCTCGATCTTGGTCGATCTCGATCTTGATCGGTCGCTGGTTCATGAGCTCGGCAATCTAACTTTGCACATGGTTCGATATAACACGAGGTTGAACCTTGGCCTATCATGTTCCGGTCTCGATTAGCCATACAAAAGGGCAAGCCCAATTTTGACCATAAACGGATAAGTTTATTAGATTCAGCTCAAATTATAAGTACGTGGTTGAAATATACACAGACATTAAGCAAGTATTCATTCATTATACAAATATATGGTACTTTGTGTCACGACCCGAAATCTCCACTACCGGACCGTGATGGCGCCTAACATCACACTTGCTAGGCAAGCCAACGTTAGAGGTTTAACTAGCCAAATCCTTTACGTTTCAGTGATTAAAAATAAACAAGCTAAACCAAGTAAAAAAACAAATGCGGAAGTAAGTAAATAGCCTCTTTGTTTATATACCATTACCAATACTACTACTATTACTACCCAGAATCCGGTGTCACAATCCACGAACGCTCTAAGATTTGCTACGAACATTTGTTCGAAAGAAGATACAACTATTTATGAAGGGAAGTAAAAACAGTAAATGTAGGAGCATAGAAGGGGACGCCAGGGCCTGCGGACGCCAGCAGGACTACCTTGGGTCTCCTAGTTATAAAATCTGCAACCAACCTCTCGATCAGCCACTACCTACTCCAAAATCTGCACAGAAAGTGCAGAATACAGTATCAGTACAACCGACCACATGTACTGGTATAACCAATCCTTAAGTGCAGTTTAAGACTACCGTTCAGCTAACACAGTCAAAGGAAAACATAAGCATAAAGATTGTTGCGGCGTGCAACCCGATCCCACCATATCACAATAATCACAATCACAGTTCACCCTTATTTCACCGTAATCCACCCTTATTACACCTGTAGCGGCATGGAATCCGATCCCACCGTATCACAATAATCACAATCACAGTTCACCCTTATCTCACCACAATCCACCCTTATTGCACCTGTTGCAGCGCGCAACCGGATCCTACAGTATCAATATCATTTACTCAGCATGTACAGAAATTACAAAATTCAAATCACATAACTCTTCACAAGGCTCAACTTCAAACCAAAGCATTTAGAAAGATTATACACTACGAGACTTTACACAAGTAATACTACTCAGCGAGACCAATCCATAATATGCCTTGAAAGTACCAATAACCAGCTCAAACAATAATCGGAGACAACGATGTTACGAAAGAACTAACAATTCCAACAAAAAGATATAATGTCTAACAAGTAGCAATTAGGCATGGAATTACAAGTAAAACATGTAGCAGTTAAGGCAGGAAAAGACAATATAAGAAGAACGGGAAGAAAACAGGCAAAACAGATAAATTGGTGGTGCATAGATACTCGTCACTTCACCTATACACCGCTCACATGGATTTCATATAGCAAATAAGTCAAGGATTCTTAATCCCTCGAGTCAAAGTTAGACATAACACTTACCTCGCTCCGCGGGCCACTCAATGCTCAATAACCGTTTTTCCTCTAGTATTCATCCATTCACCCCGAGTCCGAATATGTAATTAGTTTTGAAATCTGACCCCAATTTGAGGTCTAAATCCCAATTTCCCAAAAATCCCTAATTCTACCCAAACCCCCAATTTCTACCATGGAAATCCTAGATTTTAGGTTGGAAATTCATGAAATAGGATGGGAAGTTGAAAGATGGGTTAGGATCACTTACCAAAGTTTTGGGGAAGAATTGGTCTTGGGAGAATTGCCTCTAGGGTAATAGGATTTGAAAAATGTGGAGAATGGGAGAGAATCCCGTCAAACTTAAGTTTTCAACAGCTGCAGATGTCGCAGTTGCGACCTGAGCTTTGCAATTGCGAAGCTCGCAAATGCGAGAAAAGCTTCGCAAATGCGAACTCCTCGCATTTCTGCAGCCTTTGCAAATGCGAACAATTGTTCGCAAATGCGACCTGAGGTGATCGCAATTGCGATCCTGATCTTTGCAAATGCGAAGTCCACCACCCAGCCCAATTGCTCGCAATTGCGATGAACTCCTCGCAAATGCGAGGCTCGCATTTGCGAGCCAGACCTCGCAAATGCAAAGTCTGCATACCTGAAGCACACCAGCAAAATTTTCTAAGTTCAAAACACTCCGTAGCCTATCCGAAACTAACCCAAGCCCTCGGGGCTCCAAACAAAACATGCACACTAGTCTTAAAACATCATACGAACTTGCTCGCACGATTAAATCGCCAAAATAACACCTAGAACTACAAATTTAGCACCAAATCAAATGAATTCTCAAGAACACTTTAAAATTCTCAACCGGACGTCCGAATACGTCAAACCAACTCCGTTTCTTACCAAATTTCACAGTCAAGTCTTAAATATCATAATGAACCTGTACCGGGCTCCGAAGCCAAAATACGGACCCGATACCAACAAGATCAAACATTAACCAAATTCTTAAAACCATTTAATTTTAAAACTTCCAATTTTCCTCAAAAATTTATTTCTCAAGCTAGGGACCTTGGAATTCGATTCCGAGCATACGCCCACGTCCCATATTTCGATACGGACCCACCGGGACTGTCAAAACATGAGTCCGAATCTGCATACACAAAACATTGACCGAAGTCAACTAAATCAACTTTTAAAGGCAAAAATTATTATTTTCATCAACTTTCAACATAAAAGCTTTCCGAAAACACGCCCGGACTCACACGCAAATTGAGGAGGGTAAAAATGAGATTTTAAAGGCCTCGGAACACAGAATCGAGTTCTAAAACATAAGATGACTTTTTGGGTCATCGCATCCTCCACCTCTAAAACAATCTTTCGTCCTCGAACGGACGTAGAAAAGTACCTGAGCTGGTGAAAAGGTGGGGATATCTACTCCGCATACCGGACTCGGACTCCTAGGTAGCTGCCTCAACAGGCTGACCTCTCCACTGCACCCGAACTGAAGGATAACTCTTCGATCTCAACTGACGAACCTGTCGGTCTAGAATAGCTACCGACTCCTCCTCGTAGGTCAAATCCTTGTCCAACTGGACAGTGCTGAAGTCTAACACGTGGGATGGATCGCCGTGATACTTCCGAAGCACGGGCACATGAAACAGTGGATGTACCGCTGATAAACCCGGTGGCAACGCAAGTCTGTAGGCCACCTCTCCCACTCGCTCAAGGATCTCAAAAGGCCCGGTATACCTAGGGCTCAACTTGCCCTTCTTTCCAAACCTCATTACACCCTTCATGGGTGATACCCGAAGCAACGCTCTCTCTCCGAACATAAATGCCACATCACGAACCCTACGGTCGGCATAACTCTTCTATCTGGACTGGGCTGTGCGAAGTCTATCCTTAATGATCTTAACCTTATCCAAGGCATCCTGTACCAAATCTGTACCCAATAACCGAGCCTCCCCTGGCTCAAACCATCCCACCGGCGACCGACACCATCTACCATATAATGCCTCATAGGGAGCCATTTGGATACTCGACTGATAACTGTTGTTGTAGGCAAACTCCGTTAGCGGCAAGAACTGATCCCACGATCCTCCAAAGTCTATAACACATGCGCGGAGCACATCCTCCAAGATCTGAATAGTACGCTCGGACTGTCCGTCTGTCTAAGGATGAAATGATGTGCTCAACTCAACCCGTGTACCCAACTCACGCTGTACTGCCCTCCAGAAGTGCGAGGTAAACTGCGTACCTCGGTCAGAAATGATAGACACAGGCACACCGTGAAGACGATCGATCTCACAGATATAAATCTCTGCCAACCGCTCTGAAGAATATGTAATAGCCACATGAATGAAATGCGCTGACTTGGTCAGTCTATCCATAATAACCCAAACTGCATCAAACTTTCTCTGAGTCCGTGGGAGTCCAACAACGAAATCCATAGTGATTCGCTCCCACTTCCACTCAGGAATCTCTATCTTCTGAAGCAAACCACTAGGTCTCTGATGCTCGTACTTTACTTGCTGACAATTTAGACACCGAGCTACGTATGCAACAATATCCTTCTTCATCCTCCTCCAACAATAATGCTGCCGCAAGTCTTGATACATCTTGGCGGGGCCTGGATGAATAGAATACAATACCGAGAACTCTGAGCCTCCTCTAGAATCAACTCATGAAGCCCACCCACATTAGGCACACAAACACGACCCTGCATCCTCAAAACTCCATCATCTCCAACCGTAACCTGATTGGTATCACCGTGCCGCACTATGTACCTAAGGACAAGCAAATGAGGGTCATCGTACTGCCGCTCCTGATGTGTTCAAACAAAGAAGACCGAGCGACTGTGCAAGCTAAAACACGACTGGGCTCAGAAACATCCAACCTCACGAATTGATTGGCTAAGGCCTGAACATCTAATGCAAGCGGCCTCTCACCGACTGGAATGTACGCAAGGCTGCCCATACTAGCTGACTTCCTACTCAAAGCATCGGCCACCGCATTGGCCTTCCCGGGATGATACAAGATGGTGATATCATAGTCTTTCAATAGCTCCAACCACCTCCTCTGCCTCAAATTGAGCTCCTTTTGCTTGAACAAATACTGAAAACTCTTATGATCCGTGAACACCTCCCACGATACGCCGTATAGATAGTGCATCCAAATCTTCAGCGCGTGAACAATGGCTGCTAGTTCCAAGTCATGAATAGGATAATTCTTCTTGTGAACCTTTAGTTGTCGTGAAGCATATGCAATAACGTTGCCACCCTGTATCAATACTGCACCAAGTCCAATACGAGATGCGTCACAATATACTGTATAAGGCCCTGAACCTGTGGGCAACACCAACACCGACGCCGTAGCCAAAGCTGTCTTGAGCTTCTGAAAGCTCGCCTCACACGCGTCTGACCATCTGAACGGGGCACCATTCTGGGTCAACCTGGTCAGCAGGGAAGCTATAGATGATAACCCCTCCACAAACCGACGGTAATAACCCGCCAATCCCAAGAAACTACGGATCTCTATGGCTGAAGTGGGTGTAGGCCAGTTCTTGACTGCCTCAATCTTCTTAGGATCCACCCGAATACCCTCTGCTGATACAACGTGACCCAAGAAAGAAATTGAACTCAACCAAAACTCGCATTTTGAAAACTTAGCATATAACTGGCTTTCTCTCAGAGTCTGAAGAACGGCCCCAAGATGCTGCTCATGCTCCTCTTGATTGCGGGAGTAGATCAAGATATCATCAATAAAAACAATCACAAAGGAATCCAGATAGGGTTTGAAAACCCGGTTCATCAAATCCATGAATGCTGCTGGGGCATTTTTCAGCCCGAATGCTATCACTAGAAACTCATAATGCCTATACCGAGTCCGAAAAGCTGTCTTAGGGACATCGGATGCCCTAATCCTCAACTGATGGTAGCCAGACCTCAAATCGATCTTCGAAAACACCCTGGCACCCTGAAGCTGATCAAATAAGTCGTCAATCCTCGGCAATGGATACTTGTTCTTGATAGTGACTTTGTTCAATTGCCGATAATCTATGAACATCCTCATCGATCCATCCTTCTTCTTTACAAACAACACGGGCGTACCCCAAGGTGAGACACTAGGTCTAATAAAGCCCTTATCAAGCAAATCTTGCAACTGCTCCTTCAACTCTTTTAACTCTAGCGGGGCCATACGATATGGCGGAATAGAAATGGGCTGAGTGCCCGGAGCCAAGTCGATACAGAAGTCAATATCTCTGTCGGGTGGCATCCCCGGTAGATCTGCAGGAAACACCTCAGGAAACTCACAAACAACGGGCACAGAATCCATAGAAGGAACCTCCGCACTAGAATCACGGACATAAGCCAAGTAAGCTAGACACCCTTCTCGACCATACGCCGAGCCTTCATATAAGAGATAAACCTGCTGGTAGAATGACCAGGAGTCCCCCTCCACTCTAATCGAGGCAACCCCGGCAAGGCTGAGGTCAATGTCTTGGCGTGACAGTCCAATATAGCATGATAAGGTGAAAACCAATCCATCCCAAAATGACATCAAAATCGACCATATCAAGAAGTAGGAGATCTACACTAGTCTCAAGACCCACAATAATAACCACACACGAACGATAGACATGATCTACAACAATAGAATCCCCCACAGGCGTGGACACATATAAAGGAGCACTTAAGGATTCACGAGGCACAACCAAACATGAAGCAAAGTAAGATAACACATAGGAGTAGGTAGACCCTGGATCAAATAGAACTGGAGCATATCTACTGCAAACTGAAATAGTACCTGTGATAACAGCATCGGATGACTCAGCCTCAGGCCTGGCTGGAAAATCATAACATCGAGGTTAGGCCCCACCACTCTGAACCATATCTCTAGGATGGCCTCCTGCTGGCTGGCCTCTGATCGGAGCCAACCCTGCACCACTATATAGCGGCGAGAGCGGTCGATGCAGCTTTTACCCGAATAGGTCGGGATCGAATCCACAGGGAGCTAGATTTGGGAATTGGATTCCTATCTAAACTAGCAATGTGTAATGCTCTTAATTACGCTTCCAATCATAGTTGTTCTTTTGATTACTTCTATTTTTTATACTATAAGATGCTAAATTTAACTAAGAATACTTGCTAAAGGGTTATCTAATAGGTAACGAGGCACTAGGGAAGTGACTTCCCCCTAGGTGAATACTTCACGGGTTCCTAAGTCTAAGGTAAAGATGTTATGTTTGGGATCGCAATATAGCCATCTGCACGACACTACTCACTCATACCTCTCGGTAGCTTGAGTGACTTTGCCCGAATTGACTTTCTCAAGACCAATTGGGTGTCGAAATTAAGCAGGCAATGTAGGCTCAAGTCGGGTATTACTATCTCTAGATTTAACCCTTTAATTGGGGCTATCAATCTCTTGAGTACGCCCCAATTTCTTGTTGGAATGATTTCCTAGACTTAAGCTCTCTTTCTCAAGAAAAGCCAAGTCAGTTAGGCACAAATTAGTGTTTGCAACCACTAATCCAACATACAAAACACAAATCAGTCCAAATATCAACCACCCATAAACATCTAAGCATTAAAACACAAGTCCCATCAAATACCCACACTAGGGTTGAGCCACAACCCTAGCTAATGGGTCTAGCTACTCATAATAATGGAAGAAAAATAAACCCATAATATTTAATTACAAACTAAGATAATGAAGATTCAGCGTAAATGAAGCTAGAAATTACTCAAAATGGAACAAAAGAGTCGTTCACATGCTCTCCTAAAAGTCAGATTACAAAAGATGACCTAAAAATGTGAAAAGAAAGTATTTATACTAGGCCGAATTTTCTGGACAAAAATACCCCTGACGAAGTAATGCGGTCCGCACAAAATGCACCGCGGACCGCGCTGAGGCTTTTGGCTTGATTCTGCATTCTCTAAATCTGGCCACCGCGGGCCGCATAAAATGCACCGCGGCCACGGTGGCTTCAATGCGGTCCGCACAAAATGACTTGTGAACCGCACTGGCTTCAATCTCCATTTTTCATAACTCCCTGAATCTCATCTCCGCGGACCGCATAAAGTGGTTTGCGGTTGCGGTGAGGCTAGCAGTGCTTGAGTTACCAAAAATTGCACCTCTCTGAATCTCATCACTGCGGACCTCACAAAATGGATTGCGGCCGCAGTGGATCTGTTTCAACTGTGCTTGCACTTGTCCTTGGTACTTGTGCATGTTTCACTCTTTTTTGAGCTGGTTTTGACTAATTGCCACCTTTTTGACCAAACCCTGCAAACAAGTACGACATGTAAGCCTTTGGGACTATTTTGTATACATTTTTAATCAAAACTCAAGTAAAAAGGAGTGTAAAATGAACTAGAATCCCTAGTTATCAACTCCCCCAAACTTAAGCTTTTGCTTGTCCTCAAGCAAACAAAATAAGACGCACCTCCTTAAGAGTAAATCCAAGAAAATTCAGCTGACCTAAAGTGACCTCATCTAGCATTAATTGGGCCTATCAATTGCCCTCAACTCAAATGGATCATTAACAACATTCACTCTTTTAAGCACCATGGTTTTAGTGCGACACAAGAGCATCAACAATTGACTCAACCCATCAAGGGAGCTCTTTCTACTACCTTGGCCTTTGTGGAACCCAAACTCATACATCCTCAACTCTCCCTAAGCAAACCTCACTTTCAGATTGTAGCACTCAGAACGAGGATAGTGGAAACACACTCATCTCTCTCAAAGAAAGGTCACAAGTCCGGCTCTAAGTACCATAAGCTTGCCCCTTATGTGAGTCACCACTAATGTAAGCTTCATTCAACTCAAGATCATATAGGGATTTTGTGGAGATATAGTGAAGGCTTTTGGTTCAGGGTAGGAAATATTTGGTCTAAGTAGGTTCCATCTTCCCTTTAGCACTTCATTTGCTTCATTTGTGGCGCACATTCTCTTGACTTTTTAAGTCATTTGCTTCTTTCTTAGGGGTTAGAGAGACACACTGTCACTCTTTCTTGTTCATTTCAAACCTTTTTCTCCTTTTTAGGCTTTCCACGCCTTTCATCACTTTACTTTTATTCAATCCCTTCATTTTATCTATATTGCTCATTCTTTTTGACTTTTTGATTTTCTTTCTTTTTCATTGCCTCTCCTTTTCTTCATTTTGTACCTTTTACCACTTTGTTGCATTTCTCGTCTCTCCCCCCAAACTTATGCTTTTGCCATATGCTAAGGAAAGATTGGGTGCCAGGAGAGGGTCATTTCAAAACGGGTAAAGGCTTGTATCATGGTTTTTGAAGGAAAAAGGGCTATGGCTCAAAGGGGTTGACTAGGGACATTATCATTGGTAGGCTATGGATGTTTTCAAGATATCATTTGGATCAAATGGGAGCCTATAATCACTTCTCAAGTCAAACTACACTTAGGATTTTGCCTAGACAAACATTCAGGGCAAGTTCTAGACTAATGGCACGGGACTTGGACTTGCAATTCAAATTGTCACCACACAAGCTATAGGATTGCTAAAGAGACGGAGTCGGGGGCCCACAACGACCTTAGCTAAGATTTGAGCAACACAATGGTCCCGAAAAACCACTTGACGATTATAGGCCAACACAAGAGTCTCAAGGTCACAACTTCCACCATCCTATACACAACAATTTGTTTTTGACCATAGGATCAAAAGCAAATGTGTTAGGCCAAGTGAAGCTTTGCTTGAGGCACCACTACTCACTAGCTATTATTTACAACACAAAAAGAAAAAGAAAACAGACTCAAACCCTTAAGAAGGTTGTCATGCCATCCATCATCGGGAAGAGCCACCCGGTTCACACAAATTCCACCTTTGGAAAGAACCGTGGCATTAAGAAAACCAAAGGCTTATTGCACGCAAAAACTAAAAATAAGAAGCTATCAAAATGAAATAAGAAGCTAGTAAAGAAGAAAGAAAATGCGGAAAGTAAAATGAATACGTACAAGAGGGGATTTAGTCGAATATACATAAGGGAGAATGAGTATATACATTAGAAAGTAACTTTATATACAGACCAAAGTTGCAAAAGTACGAAAAGTGATCTAAAATGGTAAAATTATGTCCATACCAAAAGTGAAAATCAAAGCATAAAAAGAAAGTAGTGTCATATATACAACCCAATGTCATCAAAATAGGGCTACCCCCTCAAATGAAAGCTAGCATTGTCCTTAATTCTAACTAACCAAAATAAGATCAATAAAAGATAGAGAGTAAAGAGAAAGCTCCCTATTGGCCCTCCGTCTGCATAGGATCATGAGCCTGGGTCCTTGGGTCCTTGGACTGCTGGGGAACCTGTGACTGGATCCCTGTAACCTGTGTCTGCACTGGGTCCTGGGCTTGTACTGGAACCTGGGGCTGGCTAGAGGAGCCTCCTGATGCTCCGCCAGCTCTATCACAGCATCATCAGCACGGGGAATCACCCTCTTCCTCTTTGCTGGCCTCTCTGTCTCCTGCTCTGGCTCAGGCTGGGCTGCTGGAACCAGGTCATGCAATAAAAGGTCCAAAGTCAAGTGATCCGCCTTCAATTTCTCCACCTCTACCCTCAACTCTTTCACCGACTCCTTGGATGCCCGAGTCTTTCTCAATTTCTTTGTTTCTTTGGTGAGCTCTTTCAATGCTTTTCCATAAGAACCCACAACGTCCAATATTAATTGCTGGTTCTCCAGGAGCTTCTTCTGGTTGTCCAGAAGCTCCTTTAGAGTGTCCTCCATTGACTGTGGGACCTGTGGCTGAGGTGGTACAGACTGGGCTTCCACCGAGGTAGACAGCACAGACAGCTTAGAAGTGGCTGCCTGCATGTAGTTGTTGATACTGGCAAGGGTCTGGTTCAAGCGGTGGGCAGTCAACAGGTAGGCTGAAGATGAGGGGATATCTGGGGCAATAGAGGGTCCTGGGGGCATATCTGGGGTAGCTGAAGCAGGCTGAGTAGGAGCTGCCACTACTACTGGCTAGTAGAAACAGTGGATTTGCCTTTCGGATCTTTGCCTTTGGGGTTGTCATCACGTTGTAGGCTGTACCAGGAAAAAGGTGACTTTGGATTCACCTTCATATCAAACCTCCTCTTGTCCACCTCCAAGTCATCCAGGTACATAGTCAGGAAATTTGGGAAAGGATACGGCCTATCTTCTTCATTGACCACCCGTATGATCACCCTAGACATCACATTCCCGACGTTGATCGGGTACGCTGCCATGATAGAAGCTACTAGAATTGCCCAGGAGATAGGAAGAGAGTTCTCATGAGTGGTGGGGTCTAGCCTGCTGCATACAAATGTCTCCCACCCTTTTGCTTCGAAGTTCAGGGTTCTCCTCAGAATATTTACTCCCTCTGTCAACCATGCTGGGGTGGTACCTGGGATTGCCAAATACTCTGCTAACCACGGACGGGCATCCTCCCCCAATGCTACCTTCTCTAAGTACAATGTCTCATCCTCCTCCATAAAGACCAGGTAGTCATTGATTGTCTTCTCATCGAATTTCACTGTCAGATTCCGTACCTTTGTCACTGTAGTGCCCTTTTTGATGTGGGCAACATTAGTGTAGAACTCCTTGACTAGGTGCTCATTTGCATCCTCAACATTGCCTGTGAAGTAGTCCCAACCCACTCTCTCTCTGAACTGCCTCCTCACATTAGGGTTGTGAGGCAAGAGGTCTCTATCGATGAAAGTTCGTTCAGGTATCAACTTCCTCTCGGGCCAAGATTCTCTGAACTTGTGGTAGGCCACTTCACTCACAAATCTATCTTGCCATGCTTATGGTTTTCTGGTTCTTGCCACCCCTCCTACTTCTTCTACGAGATCCTCACGGGTGGTGAAGCTATAGGTGAGGTAGAAGAGGCACTATCACCGCTCTCGGCTGAGCCCTCAGACGACTTAGAAGAAATTAGAATTGAAGCTTGAGCAGTGGGGGATCCCTGAGGGGTAGGCTCATCTCTCAATCTCATCCTCTCCGGGAAGTCAGGCATATACTCAGGCACTAACTCAGAATCAGACGCCTCCCGGGAGGGCAAATACTCACTTCCCTCTGAATGGGAAACAGCTCTATCAGCAGCCCTCATCGACTTTCTGGTCTCCTTAATTGCCTGCCGAGCTTGGGGGGTCAGTTTTATCATTCCTCGTCCCCTACCCCGGGAGGACTCTCCTTTGCCTTTTTGTTTATCACCTCCACCTCGTGATTTCACCATTATCTGCAAAGAGAATTCATTCTGTTATTGTTAGTATCCTAGCACCAGATGAAGCAGTGAAGAATATGATTGCAGACAGTTGAAAATGTAAAGTAGAACTGCAGATCACGGACCACACAAAATGAAGTGTGGCCGAAAAGAAGCCATCACGGACCGCACAAAATGGCACCGCGGTCCGCATTGAGGTGGGGGTCAGACTACCCACTCTCTGATTCTACGCACCGCGGACTGCAAGAATTGTAGTGTGGCCGCGGTAAGGCACCGCGGACCGCACAAAATCCACCGTGGCCGCGGTCCTCAACTGTCAACCTCTCTGAAGTTATACCATCGCGGTCCGCACAAAATGGTATTGCGGACCGCGGAGAAGCAAAGAACAGTAATACCAACCTAGGGTTTCAAATATTCGTCTCATTTTTAGCCTAAAATCACATATTATTGATCCCCTAGGTGTTTAATCAACTTTCTTCAATAACTAACCCTAACCTAAACATTATTATGCAACTCTAAGCTACAAATGAGAAGAAAAAGAAAAATAAGCTAACAAATTAAAATAAAATAAAACAAAATTAAAGATTAGGAAGAATTTGAAGTACCAGATATGAGATGCACACAGATGATTGAGAGACAATGCGTGAAATTTGTGCTTAGGGCTAGTATGAATAGTGGTTTTTTTTTTTTTTACTATTGAGTGAGCGAAAAGGGTAAATGAAGCCCTGAGGTCCTATTTACAGAAAATGACCCTGGGGCCCAGTATACATACCCACCGCGGACCGCACAAAATAGCACCGCGGTCCGCGGTACTCAGAATCATGAAGCACTGGGGAGTCAACCACTGCGGACCGCAAGAAATGCTCTGCGGTCGCAGTGGTCCACCGCGGACCGCACAAAATGCTTTGCGACCGCGGTGGCAAACTTCAGAGAACCCCATTCTTTTACCAATAAACACTGCGGACCGCATTGATTTGTTGCCCCTGCACTAGGGCCATTGCGACCGCAAGAAATGCAATACGGTCGTAGTGCAAACATTAGAGAGTGTACATTTTTCCCAACTTGGTCCTGCACTGCATCAAAACAACCCTACATACATCTCAAATCCAGTTAGTCTAAAAACAAATCCTACACTAAAAAGAAAATCAAAGAAAAACAAAAAGAAAGACACATGGGTTACCTCCCAAGAAGCGCCTGATTTAACGTCGCGGCACGACGCAGGTTACCATCAAATCACTTGAGATGGATCATTGGCCGTCATCAATCTTGCCAAGATAGTGCTTGACTCTGTGCCCATTAACCCTGAAGATCTCACCATTTTTGTTTTTCAAGTCAAGTGCACCAAACGGAGTCACAAACACCACTTCAAAAGGTCCACTCCATTTTGACTTAAGCTTTCCCGGAAACAGACGTAACCGAGAATTGAACAAGAGAACCAAATCACCCACTTTGAACTCCTTGCTACGAGCATACTTGTCATGAAGGTACTTCATCTTGTCCTTGTACAAGGACGAACTGGAGTAGGCATGGAATCGGAATTCATCAAGTTCATTAAGCTGCTCCACACGAAGATTTGCTGCCACATCCCATTCAAGATCAGCTTCCTCAAAGCCCACATGGCCTTGTGCTCTAACTCAACCGGAAGATGGCAAGCTTTCCCAAACACCAACCGGTACGGAGACATACCAATCGGAGACTTGTAAGCAGTCCTATAAGCCCATAGAGCATCATCCAATTTCCTTGACCAATCGGTCCTATTTGCATTGACCGTTTTTGACAATATACTCTTGATTTCCCTGTTTGAGACTTCAACTTGGCCACTCGCCTGAGGATGATAAGGAGTAGAAACTTTGTGATTGACACCATACTTTGCAAGCAAAGTGTCAAAAGCTCTATTACAAAAATGCGACCCTCCATCGCTTATGATTGCACGAGGAGTGCCAAACCTAGTAAAAATGCTCTTTTTGAGAAACGCAACAACACTTCGGGCCTCATTGTTGGGTAAAGCCACGACCTCGACCCACTTTGAAACATAGTCAACGCCACTAGAATGTATGTGTTCCCACATGAACTTACAAATGGGCCCATGAAATCAATACCCCACACATCAAAAATATCAACTTCTAGAATGGTGTTGAGAGGCATCTCATCTTTCTTCGAAATTCCACCCGCTCTTTGACATTCGTCATACCTCTTCACAAGTTCACTTGCATCTTTATACAAAGTTGGCCAGTAAAACCCACAAATAAGAACCTTCGAAGATGTCCTTGCCCTTCCATGATGGCCACCATAGGGAGAGGAGTGACAAGCCTTTAAGATACTCAACTGCTCCTACTCTGGAACACACCTCCGGATCACTCCGTCGGTGCAAATCTTGAACAAGTACGCTCATCCCAATAGAAATCCAAACTATCCTGTTTGAGCTTCTTCCTTTGGTTAGAAGAGAGCTCACACGGGATTATTCCAGTCACAAGGAAATTAGCAACATCCGCAAACAATGGCATATCATTCATCGACACAGAAAGTAGTTGCTCATCAGGAAATGTATCATTGATCTCTAGGCCATCACACGGCCTCCCTTCCTCCTCCAAGCGGGACAAGTGGTCCGCCACTTGGTTTTCACTACCTTTCCGGCCCACAATTTCCAAATCAAACTCTTGAAGTAACAAGACCCATCGCATCAACCTAGCTTTGGAATCTTTCTTTGTCATCAAATACCTAAGAGCGGCATGATCGGTATGCACTATGACTTTGGCGCCCATGAGATACGGCCGAAATTTCTCCATTGCGAACACAATAGCCAACAGCTCTTTTTCAGTCACCGTGTAGTTCGTTTGGGCATCATTCATTGTCTTGCTCGCGTAGTACACCGGATGAAACATTTTGCTCACTCTTTGACCCAAAACTTCCCCAACCGCAACATCACTCGCGTCACACATGAGCTCGTAAGGCACGCTCCAATTGGGTGCGATAATAATAGGAGTGGTGGTCAACTTGTGCTTCAGAAGTTCAAATGCT
>NC_031991.1:20520398-20525953 GCF_001879085.1 Nicotiana attenuata | reverse complement strand
CAAAGATCATGAAAGCAAGGATATTCAGGACTTGGTGCGGACCGCACCATCTTGTCATGCGGCCGCACCATAGGAGTTCAGAGAGTTGGCATTCTCAATTGCAAGCAATGCGGCCGCACTACAAGCTCACGCGGTCCGCGCCCAGCCAATGCGGCCGCACTACAAGCTCACGCGGTCCGCACCACAAAAGTCCAGAGACCATCACAAGCCACTCATGCGGCTGCACTACAAGTTCACGCGGTCCGCGCCAGTCATCATGTGGCCGCACTCCATCATTGTGCGGTCCGCGTCAACATCTTCAGAAGGCAAGTCTCAGAAGTCAAGCAACCCAGTGAGGCCGCGTGCCAACTTCGTGCGGACCGCACGGACCCCGGAGGGGTATTTTTGTCCAGTTTTCTTAACCTAGTATAAATAGAATATTTGGCATTTATAGGCAACGAATTAGATACCAGAGAGCAGCTGGACTCGTGAGACAAAAGTTTTAGCCTATTTTGGGCATTTTCATCTTGTTTTAACGTGGATTCTTGTAGATTAACATTCTAGTTAATTAATATGTTCATTTTATCTATTTCTTCTTCAATTTCTGTTGCTATTATGGCTAGCTAAACCCATTAGCTAGGGTTGTGGCTCAACCCTAGTGTGGGTAATTAATGGGTGTGATTGTTTAATGCTTGAATGATGTTGGGTGCTTGATATTTGGGTTAATTTTATGTTTTAACTAGGATTTGGTGGTTGCAAACACTAAGTCAAGCTTAGTGGGTCTTGACTCTTCTTAGAGAAAGAGTGTCTATGACTCCAAAATTAACCCAACAAGGAATTGGGATGGACCCATGAGAATGGTAGTCCCAATTAACGGGTAAAACCTCGAGAGAGTAATTACCCAACTTGAACCCTAAGTTGCTTGGTTTGTTAGCCTACCCAATTGGTCTCGAGAGAGTCAATTAGGCGTAATCACTCTTTCTACCGAGAGGTGTGAGAGTGAGTGCAATCGTGCAACGGTTATAGCATAAGCCCCATAATCATCATTCTTGTGTTAGGAATCTCTACCCGTTAGTTGACCACCTAGGTAAATGCCACGACCCTAGTGCCTTTCTCTATCTTGCATACAACCTAGAATTAATCTCTTAGCATAATTTAGTTATAATTAGTAGTTGTTAAATTGTAGTTGATAATCATAAAAAATCCAAAAATGATAGAAGATCAATTAGAAGCAAACACGCATTTCTAGGCTAAACAAATATCCAACTCCCTTTCTAGCTCCCTGTGGAAATTGACCCCGATACCACTATTGGGTAAAAGTATTAGCGCCCACTCTTCCTAAGGTTGAGTCCGCTGCGACCTAATCACTTTTTTGGCACAGTTGCCGGGGAGCTTACGGTGTTGACTATTTGTGTAGCTAGTTTTGTGTTTTGCTTCTCTTTCCTTCTTTTTACTAACTTCGTTTGTGTTGATCCATCAGGTATACATGGCACTAAACGGAAATGACCCTCTTGGTAATGCCTTAGCGGGGGAGGAGGTTGAAGATGTTGAGCAAGATGAGCTTCCGGTACCTCAAGTACCACAGAGAGGTCGAAATGCCAATGCTAATGTACATGACAACAATCCTATTCCAGACCTTCCTCTGCCACCGCCAAGAGCGGTCCCAAGAGTTCTTCCTAATCAAGGGTACGCAAGTGCCATCGTTCCTCCCCGAATCCGGGCGGGGAACCTTCAAATCACAAATGTCATGTTGACTTTGCTCGAGCAAAGGGGATATTTTACGGGCGCCTCCGACCAAAATGCATACAAGCACTTGAAGGGGTTCGTAGATACTTGCTGGGGCAGCAAACAAATAAATGTGTCAGAGGATGCGTTGAGATTGAGGCTTTTCCCGTTTTCTCTTCGGGGCAAAGCGTTGGACTGGTTAGAAAGGTTATCAAATCATTCTATCACCACATGGGATGAATTGGCGGACAAATTTATTGCCAAGTTCTTTTCTCCAAGTCATATGGCGGCTCTTCGGGACGAGATTCTAGCCTTTAAGCAAATGCCAACGGAACCATTGCATGAGATCTGGGAGCGATATAGAACAATGGTGAAAGAATGCCCTAACAACGACATGACTGAGGCGATGATCCAACGAACTTTCTATAGGGGCATCAACACCACAAATCAATGCATTGTGAACCAATTGGCCGGTGGGAACTTTATGAAACTTTCTTACCAAGAGGCATGTGACGTACTTGATGAAATGGCGGACACCTCTTCAGCATGGCAAAGCCGAGCAAATGTACCCCAAGGTGACCCACGGTCATCCATTTGCACAAGTAGTTGAGTGATCATGGCCAAGCTATTGCCGAACTTACAACAACAATGAATCAACTGGCGAAGGCGCAATTGCAACAAGTACAAAACCCGCGCCAAGTCAATGCAATGGAGAATGTTTCTATGCTAAAAAGGAGGCAAAGAGGGCAACAACAACCTCAAGGTAACGGTGAGCAGTTTGACAACAACAATGATGGTGGTGGTTATTCGAACGAGTGTTTTGATGATCAAAGTGAGGAGTGCCAATATGTCAATAACTACCAAGGAAATAGAGGAAATCAAGGAAATCAACAATGGCGCCCCCAAGGCAATTGGGGCAATCAACAAGGAGGCGGCAATTGGAATAACAATAATCAACAACAGGGTGGCAACAATTGGAACAATAATAATCAAGGCAATAACCAAGGTAATTGGAATGGGAACAACAACAATTGGAACAACAACAATGGCAATCAAGGAGGGTAGAATAATGGTGGTAGGGGGCAAGGCTTTCAAAGGCCCCCCATGTTCCAACAACCAAACAATCCACCCCCCTTTCAGTCACAAGGGCCTAGTTCTTCTGGAAGTGATATGGGACGGATAGAAATGATGTTCGAGCAGATGATGAAAAAGAACCAAGATTCCGATGCACAATTGGCTTCACATAACACATCTATCCGGAACCTAGAGGTGCAAATAGGACAAATCTCTCAAGCTTTAAATACCCGCCCAAAAGGTGCGCTACCAAGTGATACGGTAGTGAACCCGAAGGGGGGTAACAATCATGTGATGGCGGTTACAACTAGGAGTGGAAGAGGCGGTGATGTGCATGCCTCGGTTGAGAATCAAGTTGTGAATGATGAAGTTGAGTTGCATGATGATGAAGCACCTTTGAATGTTGACAATGTGGTTGAACCAACAGTGACAAATGATGTGCGGATTGATATTGATGATGAGGCCGGGGTAGAGACTCAAGAGACCGTGAACCCGTCTAGGGAACACATCATTGATATACCCGAGCCGGCGGTGCCCAAGGTAAAGGCACCCTTGCCTAGACCACCTCCACCATATCCTCAGCGGTTAGCAAAGCAAAAGAGCGATAATCAGTTCAAGAAATTCATAGACATGATGAAGACCCTTACAATCAATGTCCCTTTAGTGGAGGCACTTGAACAAATGCCTGGGTATGCAAAATTTATGAAGGATTTAGTTACCAAGAAGCGTTCTATGGAGTGTGAAACAATAAAGATGACGTACCAAGTTAGTGCGATTGTGCATTCTATGGCCCCGAAACTTGAGGACCCTGGAGCTTTCACTATTCCTTGTACTATCGGAAGTGCGGACTTTGCTAAGGCCCTATGTGACTTGGGGGCTAGCACTAATCTGATGCCGTACTCAGTCTTCAATACTTTGGGAATTGGGCAACCTAGGCCAACCTCCATGAGACTTCAAATGGTGGACCGGTCGATGAAGAGGCCTCTAGGTATAATCGATGATGTACTTGTCCGGGTGGACAAATTCATATTGCCGGCCGACTTTGTCATATTGGATTGTGAAGTGGATTTCGAAGTGCCTATCATTCTTGGAAGACCTTTCCTAGCTACGGGGAAGGCATTAGTTGATGTGGAAGCAGGGGAGTTAACATTCCGTGTGGGAGATGAGAAGGTGGTATTTCATGTGTGCAAGTCAATAAGGCAACCCAATAGTAAGGAGGTGTGTTCATTTGTGGACATTGTCACGGCGGTGATAGTGGATGACACAAGTGCCTTGATCAATGTT
Source organism: Nicotiana attenuata (assembly GCF_001879085.1). Classification (NCBI taxonomy): domain Eukaryota; kingdom Viridiplantae; phylum Streptophyta; class Magnoliopsida; order Solanales; family Solanaceae; genus Nicotiana; species Nicotiana attenuata. Next base: position 20,521,891 of record NC_031991.1, on the reverse strand, counting down.
GAAGACCCTCTTGAATCCGTGCTTCTTAACATGGATACCAATGATGATGCCGGTAGAGTGGAGTGCGTGAATGCATTGCATAGAATGGGTTCATATTCATATGAGCCTAGGAAACTATCTTTAGATCTTGAAAATTGCAAAACTCCGCCAACCAAGCCATCAATTGAGGAGCCACCGGTGTTGGAGTTGAAACCACTTCCTCCACACCTCAGGTATGAATTCTTGGGCTCTAATTCTACTCTTCCAGTTATTCTTTCTTCTTGCCTTACTAACTTGCAGGTTGAGGCCACTGTGGAGGTGCTCCAAAAGCGAAAAAGGGCAATAGGATGGACTTTGGCAGACATCAAGGGAATAAGCCCCGCATTTTGCATGCATAAGATCATTTTGGAGGAGGATGCACGACCATCTCTTGAACATCAAAGGAGACTCAATGAGGTGATGCAAGAAGTGGTAAAGAAGGAGGTTATCAAGTGGCTTGACACCGGCGTGGTTTACCCGATCTCGGACAGTTCATGGACCTCTCCGGTCCAATGTGTGCCAAAGAAGGGTGGAATGACGGTAGTGACCAATGCCAATAATGAGTTGATTCCTACTCGGACAGTTACGGGTTGGAGAGTGTGTATGGACTATAGAAAGCTGAACAAGGTGACAAGAAAAGATCATTTCCCACTACCATTCTTGGACCAAATGCTTGATCGTCTTGCGGGCCGGGCCTTTTATTGTTTTCTAGATGGCTACTCGGGGTATAATCAAATTCTCATTGCCCCAGAGGATCAGGAGAAGACAACCTTTACATGTCCTTATGGCACGTTCGCGTTCTCGGGAATGCCATTCGGATTATGTAATGCCCCAGCGACCTTTCAAAGATGCATGATGGCAATCTTCACCGACATGGTGGAGGATATCTTAGAGGTATTGATGGATGACTTCAGTGTGGTGGGAGATTCATTTGAAGAATGTTTGGTGAACTTGGATAGGGTTTTGGCAAGATGTGAAGAAACCAACCTTGTGCTCAACTGGGAGAAATGCCATTTTATGGTGCAAGAGGGAATTGTATTGGGCCACAAAATCTCAAGGCAAGGAATTGAAGTTGATAAGGCAAAAATAGAGGTTATCTCAAGACTCCCTCCCCCTACCTCTGTCAAAGGGGTGAGGAGTTTTCTTGGTCATGCCGGGTTCTACCAGCGGTTCATTAAAGATTTTTCCAAAATTGTGAACCCACTTTGCAAGTTGTTAGAGAAGGATGTCAAGTTTATTTTTGATGAGAAATGCATGGAGTCTTTTGAGTTACTGAAACACAAGTTGACAACAACCCCTATAATCACTGCTCCTAATTGGGACTTGCCTTTTGAACTTATGTGCGATGCGAGTGATGTAGCGGTTGGGGCGGTGCTAGGCCAAAGAATCAACAAAATGTTCCATCATGTGCATTAAGCTAGCAAGACTATGAATGAGGCCCAGAGAAACTACACAGTGACAGAAAAGGAGCTATT